>NC_140524.1:6025367-6285367 GCF_964339955.1 Pipistrellus hanaki | reverse complement strand
CTCAATGGGAATCCAACAGAAAGAGACAGAGACACTGAAAAGAAAGTCCTTGCAAGGGAAAAACTGGAAGCAGAGGTACACAGAAGGTGAAAAGATGAAAAGCCTCTTTGAAGACCAGGTTCAGGTTCTATTTTCCATTTAACCTCATGTGCCAAAAAATTGTCCAGGGGCACTAGAGCCACAACGCCAGCCTCCCTAAAGGTGCTGCTCTGCCCGTAGCAAGTTTCAGATGGAGGAAGCTGGGCACATCTCTGGCCACTTCCTCCTTTCTGCAGCTTGGTGACTCCCTCTGTGTTTGCCAAAGGAGTTATCTATGCCAATGATATTTCTGTAACAGCATATTATATTCTTTGAAGATTAGTAGATCTTTAGAGGGGGGTGGGTCAGGGGGCAATTTCTATAGATAAAGAATCAGTGTTTGTTGTACAATTGTTGGGGGTCATCTATCCCATGTGAAGCTATTATTTTTCTGAGTCTTAATTGTTTCTGCATTTGTGTCCTCCACCACTCCCTTCTTGGCTGACATTGATATGCCTGTCAGATTGTTATCAAGGGTTATACTTCAATAAAAGGTGCTAAGGACAAAAATAATTATCTCATGTGTTTTGACTGAGACGATGGAAATCTAATATCCTACTGAAAACTATTGGAAAGGAATTTGTTCTTCCATCCATAGTTCTTCACAGGTAACCATTTGACCAGAGCCTTACCCACATTCTTAAATCCTTAACCTGGCCACTCAGGGATTGCATTGGTACTATATCATTCATTATCCCCAGTAAAATAATTTAGAATTCAGGAAGAGTCAACAATAGTTTTAACCACAAATGTAAATCTCAGCAGTATAAAGAGTCCAGTTTTGAAGTCTGTTCTGATCAGAAGTGAATAACTTTCTATACCACCTCTAATCTTGAGTTCTGTCTACTAGTATAATCTTCCTTCTACCTGATATTCTGGTCTCACACCATCACTCTTAGCAACATAATCAAGATAACCTCAAGCTTTAGACCCAAATGCACTCTAGGCAACTCTGCTGACCCTGAAAAACTTAATTTTTTCCCCTGATCCATATATTGTTCATATTCCAACTGATATCCTATTTCAGATATCCAGTGTGGGGGAGTGGAAAGAGCCTAGCTTTGGCATTAGTATGAATTCTGGTTCTGCCACTTAGTCTATGAACTTGGTTATTTGCTCAACTTCTGATTTCCTTTTTATCTATAAACTAGAGGCCCAATGCATGAAATTCATGCATGAGTAGGCCTTCCTTCCTCAGGCTGCTGGTACTGGTTTCCCTCGGGCACCCAGGACCCGGACTTCCATCGCAGCCCTGGCTTCATCTGGAAGGTTGCCCAGAAGGATAGCTAATCTAATTAGTATATTACACTTTTATTATTATGGATGGAAACAATAATATATATTTTACAGGGTTGGTGTGGCTTAAAATAGTAAGTGAAAGCTACCAGCTACCTACTGAGAAGTTGTTAGACATAATCCCAGGCTCCACCCAAACCCACAGACAAAAGTCTGCATTTTAATTAGATTCCCGGGATATTGATATGCATATTAAGGGTTGAGAAGCAGTAACCTATCACAAACATGCTCAATACATGGTAACTATACATTATTCTAGTCCTGATTTACTCAATAATCCCTTCTGAATCCTAGACATATTCTTGCTCTTCTCATACTGCCTGCCTAAATGAGTTCAGCAAGGTTGCATGATATAAGGGTGATATATAAAAGCCCATGTATTTATACGCATTAGCCATGAACAATCTAAAAACATTAAGAAAACTTTTCCCTTTACAGTGGTATCAACTTAATAAAATACTCAGGAACACATTGAATGAAAGAAGTGCAAGTACACTGAAAACTACAAAACATGGTTGAAAGAAAATTTTAAAAATCTAAATAAGTATAAAGACACCCATGTTTATGGATGAAAAGACAACATTGTTTAAATGACAGTACTCCCAAAATTCATCTACAGATTCAATGCAATCCTTATGAGAATCCTAGCTGGCTTATTTGCATAATTTGGAAAGTCAAACTTGAAATTCATATGTAATTGCAAGGAACCCAGAATAGTTAAAAATAATCTCTAAAAAGAACAAAGTTGGGTGATTCACACTTCTCGAGTTCAAAACTTACTACAAAACCACAGTAATCAAGACTGTGATGCAAACACAAAGTAAGATACATAAGTAAATGGAATAGTATTGAGAGTACAGAAATAAACCCTCACATTTATGGTAAATTAATTTTTGATAAGAATGCCAAGGTAAAATGGAGAAAGAATAGTTTTTCAATAAATTATGTGGGCACAACTGAGAAACCATATGGAAAAGAATGATGTTGGACCCCTGCCTTATACCACATGCAAAATTAACTTGAAATGAATTATAAACCAAAATGTAGAAGTTAACATTACAGAACTCTTAGAAGAAAACATAGTAGTAAATCTTTCTGACACGGGGTCAGGCAGTGATTATTTATAACTCCAAAAGCACAAGTGACAAACAAACAAGCAAACAAACAAATAAATTGAAGTACATCAAAATTAAAAACTTTGTGCTGCAAACAATACTAACAAAGTGAAATCACAATCCACATAATTGGAAAAATATTTACATATTGTATATCTAATATTAGACCTTTATTCAGAACATATAAATAACTATTAAAACTCAATGATAAAATAAATAAAATGGGAAAAGGATTATAATAGAGATTTCTCCAAAGAATATATGCAAATTGCCAATAAGTACAGGGAAAGATGTTCAACATTAAAGACATAAAATAAAAACTATAGACCTAGCAGGTTTGGCTCAAGGGATAGAGCAATGGCCTGCAGACCAAAAAGTCCTGGATTTGATTCCAGTGAAGAGTACATATATTGGTTGGGTTACAGGTTCTTCCTGGCCGGGGCCCTGATCAGGCCACGTGCAGGATGTAACCAATTGGTGTGTTTCTCTCACATTGATATTTTTCTCTGTCTTTCCCTCTCTCTTCCACTCTCTATAAAAATCAATGGAAAATATCCTCAGGTGAGGATTAAAAAAAAAAAAAAACTACAACCAGAAACTACCTTATACTCACTACAATAGCTATAACAAAAAGACAAACAATAAAAAGTATTGGTGAAGATATGGAGACATTGAAACACTCATACATTGCTGGTAGAAAAGAATTTGGCAGTTCCTTAAAACATTAAATTTAGTTTTTAAAACCTTTTTTTTTTTAGAGAGAGAGAGAAAGAGAGAAACATAAGTTGTTTGCTTCCCACCTGGGCCCCATCTGGGGATTGAACCTATAACCTTGGTATGTGCCCTAACCAGAAATCGAGCCAATCAGCTCTTGAGCATTTTTAACTCCTCTGTGCCTGAGTGTCCTCTTCTGTGGATCAGAGGTAACAAAAACACATACCTCATTGATTTGATGTGAGGAATTATTGAGTTAATCCACGAAAAGTGCTTAAAACAGGGCCTAGAATAAAGTAAGTACTCAGTGAATGTTAACCATTATTATAAAGTTAAAGTAGGAAACAAGTGAGTTTCTTGGTAGAGCTGGATATGCGGTAGGTCCTCAGTCAAAGGTGGTTCCTTTCCTCACCCACCCTGATCTGTGCCCCAAGTCAGGATTTCTGTGGACTTGCAGAGAAAGTGTTTCAGACTAAGGAGTTCACCATAATAAGTATAATTTTCTGGCAGGCTTATCTTTTTTTGAAGTTATTTTAAAATATATATTTTATTGATTTTTTTTTTTACAGAGAGGAAGGGAGAGGGATAGTAAAACATAGATGAGAGAGAAACATCAATCAGCTGCCTCCTGCACACCCCCTACTGGGGGTGTGGCTGCAACCAAGTACATGCCCTTGACTGGAATCGAACCTGGGACCCTTCAGTCTGCAGACCAAAGCTCTATCCACTGAGCCAAACCGGTTAGGGCAGGCAGGCTTATCTTAATGGGAACAATGTTGTCATCTGTTAGCTGTCTCTACCGCCATTTCCCAGCAAATACCCCATTAAGAGCAATAGTGTACAAATGATTTTACATGTGGAGTACTTGGACTCCCATTTGAGGATAGTGTAGGAAAACCCTCTCCCTTTTTCAAACCTCTCTTTAGATTTGAAGTCTACTTAAATATTGAATTCCCTGCCCTAGGTTAGGCAGTTTCACATATTTTTACTTCCACTGTGGTTTTCTATCTAAACATACACTTTAAAAAACCTTCACATAACCTTTACAAGAACTCTGTGATTTTTAAACACTTAAGTAGAAATTCAGAATTTTGTCAGCATTTTTAATGTATGTAAATTAAACAAAAGGGATGTAACTGTAATGTCATTCATTCAACTAATATGGTAGGTATTGGTTTATGCTCAGGAGAACCAGCAGTGAATAAAATAGGCAAAATGCATATTCATAGCAGATTTTATCCTAATGAAAGGGACATACACAATTACGTGATACTTTATATATAAAATACATACATAATCATTTTTTACCCTGTACAGAGGCAAAACAGCTTTCTCCTTGATGCCACAGCTATTACTAATAGGCCAAATTCATGAATCTCTTTGCTACTATAATCAATAAAATATTTCATATTAATTTTCAGCAGAGATATTATTTTATCACTAAATAAAATTTGTATTGTGGTTTCTTAAATGTCTAGCAAAAGGATGGCAACCCCTAAAGAAGTCAGATTAAAAGATAGCTTAGAAAGAAAGGTTGAATTCCACTATTGATAAAGACAGCCAACCTATATCACGTGGAAATTTTGACCATTTTTGTGCATGATTCAAACATGGCCACAGGCTAAAGGGTTCTGGCAACTGGGCAATATAAGCCTTAGAGAATATGTTCTATTTGTAAACTGTTTATGTTTCTTAAATATGGCACTACATCCTGGATTTGCTTATTACTATTAACTGAGTAAAACAACATGGTTTTGAATTCTCATTTTCTCTCGGCTACTGATTTTTCTACCTAAAAAAGGGTAATTAATGGAACTCTGTCAGGTGCTGTGTTGGTCATATTTTTTGCAGAGTAAATAATTTGGGAAAAGGCCATCTGAGTGAAAAATATTTCCAACTTGAAAATGCATGAGGTTAAATGTGAATAAGTCAAAGTGCTAAAAACATAACAACGTGTACCCTGAGTTGTCCACATTTTTTTAGTTTGACAAAAGTAAAATAGCAGAACCGTTAGTAGATATAACAAATGATAACTCCTAGTTGATAGAAATCTCTCATACTGGCTAAGCTTGAACAGCTACCATTTAGAAGTCTCACAAATGATCATATATTTAAATACTTTTTACAAATATAAAACCTTATTTTTCTTTTAGGAAAGTAGATTGTGGTAAGAGTGAAGAAGGGCAGATAGAGAAGAGTAATGAGACTGGATAAATTAGGTAAAGCTGTGCATTTAGAACACAATTTTGGTTCCTTCCCCACAGCCTGGTAGCTATTAAGTCCTATTGAAGAATCAGTTACTAAAGCCTTTTGTAAACAACTCCAGTTTTGACAAAACATGGCCTAAACCATGTCTGTTCCTGCAACAATCTGAAAATGAGGAAAACCATGTGTCTCCTGGACCTTGCTAAAAAGCACTCAAAACTTTTATACATACCCCCACTCTGATAAAGTGTTCCTTTATCAGTTCTGCAAAGGGGGTACTTTTGTGGTTATTAAAGTGAAGAAATAACATCCTACCTGCTTCCAGGATCTGAGTACAGGGTACACATAACACCACTCTTCAAGTCTGACCCCCAAATGGCATATAAGGCCAGTTCCCTCTGCTTGGCGTCACTGCCCACAGGATCAAGTCCAGACTCCTTGTATACAAGGCTCTTCCTCGTCTATCTCTTATGTACTTCTCCAGCTATGACTTCTGACACCTCACATTCATCCATAGTTCTTGCCAGTTCTCCTAACACGTTACACAGCCTCATCCCTCTGTGCTTTCACAGAATTAAATACCTCTGCCTGAAATCCCTCCCCTGATTTCTTTCATTAATTGCAGCTTGTCATTTGACACAACTGATTTCACTTCTTTCAGAAATATTCCTTTATTATACTAATAACAGTGTATGATGTTTGGGTAAGATAATTGTTGATGCTTTCTGTCTCTCCCGTTAGGCTGTGGGCTTCTCAAGGACACCAATTTATACCACTAGCATTTAGCGCAGTGACCCTAGCTCATATTAGACAATTCAGAAATGTAGGGTAGTAATATTTACGAAAGAGATGCATTCATGATGCTCTTGCTGTGGGATTCATATTTTGGAGATATTTTATGCTGGCTTGTACTCAACAAAATTATTAAATACTAGAGGCCTGATGCACGAATTTGTGCATGGGTGGGGTCCCTTAGGGTGGCCTGCGGGCAGCCTGGCGCTGCCCCCCTCACCTGCTCCACCATCCCGCCTGTGGGGCGATCAAGCAGGTGCGGACCCTTGGCCTGGCTCCCTCAGTGCCTGAGAGCCAGGCAGCGGCCCTGCCCCCCACTGCTGAGCTGGTGGGGCGATTGGGTACCCCTGCACCCTCTCACACCCACCTTGGCCTGGTGCCACCCGCTCACCTGCTCCACCATCCTGCCGTGGTCCTGCTCTCATCCGGGCCCATCAGAGCTGGCAGCACCTCCACTACAACCTGCTTCCAAAGACGGGTCACCAAAGCCCACCATGTTTCGCGCTGCCCCCTGGTGGCCAGCACATGTCATAGTGAATGGTTGAACTCCATGTCCAACTCCCAGTTGAAGGGACAATTTGCATACTGGTTTTTATTATATAAGATTGGGATCTCTTAAAGTCTAGTCCCAGCTCCTCTTCTCCTTGTTCTCTCTTTCATGTGTATGTAGTTGATTCCTAAAATTTATCTCCAGTTCAGGTCTTCTCTTAGTTCCAAAGCTTTATATCTGTTTGGATGCTCAATGACACTTTAAACCCCATATGTCCAAATCTGAACATGTGATCTTTCCCTCCAAAACCTGGTCCCCTGCAGTGTTCTTTATATTTCAATTAATAATAACCCCTATCCAACCAACTAAGACAGACATTTTAGAGTGATCCTACATCAAAATATTAATGATAATTTTTTTAAATGTTAGTGGTCAATTTTTTAAAAGTTTATCAATATAATATGGAACAAAGTTTTCAAGCACTGTCACACTGACTACCATACTATTGATTTCTCCTCAACAGCATTTTTATAGCCACAACTTTACATTTATATGTATGACTTATTTATTAATGTTTTAGTCTTATGTTCGATTATAATCTCCAGAAGAGTAGGAACCTGTGTTCAGTTTTTTTTAGAGTAGTTGTTTTGGTCAAATAGAGTTCTTGGCTCCCATATCCCCCTTTCCTCTATGCATTCTCACCTCACATAGGAGGGGAAATAGTTAATATCATTAAAATGCATCAAAATTATTCTATCGGAGATAATCAGTAAATAGCAAGAGATGGGTTTATGAAAGAGAAAGCTCACTTTAAAATATTTAATTAATGTGAAAATTTGGAAGCAACCTAAATGTCCAACAGTAGGGGAATTATTAATTTTGCATGGTACATATAATCCATTCAATAGATACCATTCCTTCCTTTGTTAGGTGATTACCCTGGTGATTACACAGACTACAAATGAGACTGCAACCCAAGCATTACCACCTGCATTTCCTAATAATAATAGTGTAGCTAAAAAAAAAACTAATGTACTTTGGAGTCAAACTCTAATTCTATCAATCTTGGATGGGCAAATGGAGGTCTGCCTATCTGAATGTGGTTTGTCTAAAGCGGTGTTTTTTCAAACTGTGGTCCTTGAAATACCATATATCTGGGAACATGTTAGAAATTCAAGTTTTGAGTCTCAACCCAGACCTACTAAATTAAAATCTATGGAGATGGGGCCCAGCACTCTGTTTTAACAAGTACTCCAGGTGATTCATTTATATATATATTGATTTTTTTTATAGAGAGGAAGGGAGAGGGATAGAGAACTAGAAACATCCATAAGAGAGAAACATCGATCTTGCCCACATCCCCAATGTATGTGCCCTTGGCCGGAATTGAACCTGGGACCTTTCAGTCCACAAGCTGACGCTCTATCTACTGTGCCAAACCCGTTTTAGCAAGTCCTCCAGGTGATTCTCATTCATCTTCAATAGGAGATCCCAAATCCAAGCCACATCTGTTTCACCCAAGTCCCATTTTGGTCTCCAACCACCAGGTGGCAACCTTTGCCTAAGGTCCTATGAGTTGACCAATCCACAGTAAGTGGATGTGGTCTAGTCACCTAATTGTCCAAAGGGCAGTAAGTGGTAATGTGATATAGTGATGTGAAAAGAAAAGTGGGTGATAGAAAAGTAAGGAAAGAGATGGAATGAGGAATATGGCTGGAGGAGGCTTTATTGCTCCTTTTAACTCAACAAGTTAGCTTGGGTAAGGAAGAAGGGGTGGTAGTATTCTGGTGCTGGTATCAGGTTGTGTAACATTTAACAATTCAGTTCATTATGGATAGAAAGCAATGTACATAAATGTTAGAGTGCTTGTGGGCAACCAATTCCATCTATACTTTTCATTTTTTATAATCCCTAGATACCACCCAAAAGCAAGCACCACCCCACACATCACCTTATCTCTTCCCACCCTTGTACTCTAATCATGAATTTCTTATCCAATTCTCTTCCCAACATTGATGTCCCTCTTTTAAGACCTTTCCACAGTTCTTCCTGGAACCCCATTGCACAGTAAATCAAGCTCATCCCATGAAAACATAGAGATATTGTGGTTGCCCCTCTTTATTTATCCTTCCTTAACTGGGACTTGATAGTTCCCTGAATATTCTACTTTCCATACAGCTCTCTTTGGTGAAATCCATTCTTTTTCTTATTCCTCATAAATTATAGGATTTGACAAAGATAGCAGAGAATGGGAAAACCCCAAAACAGAAATCTCAAAGGAGGATAAAATTTTTTCTCATCTCTGGCAATGCAGACATGTCACCTAGCACCGTAGCTTCTCAGTTCTGTTTCTTTAATTCTATTTTACTTCAACCACTACACAGCAGATGATTTTATCTATAGGAAATCCACACTGGAAATCTTTTACATACATATAAATATTTTATTGATTTCAAAGAGGAATGGAGTGGGAGAGGGAACTAGAGAAACATCTAAGATGAGAGAGAATCATTGACTGGCTGCCTCCTATACACTCCACACTGGGCATCAAGCCTGCAACCCAGGCATGTGCCCTGACCAGGAATCTAACCTTGATCTCTTGGTTCATAGGTTGACGTTAAACCATTGAGCAATGCCTCGGGGCAGGAAATCTTTTCTGACTTGTTTATCCTTTTCTTCTTTTCTGCCTTCTATAGAATAGATGGAATTTTCTTCTGGTTTAAAAGTTATACATTATATATTTGTCCTTATTGTGGTTTCCCTTAACACACATGTTCATTTAGTCATATTAATTTATCAATATTTATGTTTTCCTTTTACAAAGTATTTGAAATGTTCTTATGGGTACCATCACACCTTCTCTGTCATTTTGATAGGCTTTAAAAACTGAGGTCTGAGTTACTATGAATATGCTTTTTCTTGTATATTTTTAAAATTTTTATATTAGCAATAAACTATACCATGATATTTATCATGCTTACTTTCCATATCTCTTGAAGCATCTCTTTTTCTCTTCTATTTTGAAAACCTCAAAAATTGCTGTTAATGAGGATTTTGGCAAGCCTTCTGAGACATTGTATGACCCAGAATATTTTATTAGTTTAATACATTTACATGAAAAAGGAATTATATGCTCAAAGTCCTTTTAAACACTGCAAGTCTAGTCCTTTAAAAAGATTACTTGATTGTCTTCTTCTACTCAAATTTGATAAGAAGTATGTTATCAGTTTAATTTTTTGCTTTGTAGAATATTTTATTTTTCAATCTGGAAGCCTTGAGAAGTCTGATATTTTTTAAAATATATTTTTACTAGAGGCCCAGTGCATGAAAATCATGCTCTGGGGGTGGGAGGGTCCCTCAGCCCTCAGCCCTGCCTGTGCCTTCTCACTGTCTGGGACCCCTCACTCCTTACCGCCTGTTTGCTTACTGCTCAGCTTGCTGCTCCTTATAGCTGCTGTGGAGGTGGGAGAGGCTCCTGCCACTGCAGCTGCACTTACCAGCCTTGAACCTGGTTTGTGGCTGAGTGGTGCTCCAGCTGTGGGAGCACACTGACCACCAGGGGGCGGCTCCTGTGTTGAGCATCTGCCCCCTGGTGGTCAGTGTGCATCATAGCGACCAGTCGTTCTGGTCATTCTGCCGTAACAGTAGCTTAGGCTTTTATTATATAGATTGATTTCAGAGAGGAAGGGAGAGGGAGAGAGCTAAAGAAACATCAATGATGAGAAAGAATCCTTGATTGGCTGCCTCTTGCACACCCCCTATTGGGGATCGAGCCCACAACCCAGTCATGTGCCTTGACTGGAATCAAACCCAGGACCCTTCAGTCTGCACGCCAATGGTCTATTCACTGAGAAAAACCAGCTAGGGAAGTCTATGATATTTTAAAATTCCATTTACCTTATCTTTCCTAGTCTGTGTTTGAAAAATAGGGAGAAGAGAGCCCCAAGTACCACAAAACCTGTTGATCATTCCCATTTGTTGCCACTTTATATGCAACTGCTATGATGAAGGCTTTATCCTGAAACTCATTGAAAGAAGCAGCACTGTAAGAAGTCCATGTCCTAGGTGTTAATATACCAGTCTTGGGATTTGAAAGGGATGGAAGAATGAATGTCTAATGAAGTAATCCCCATCTGTTTTCAACAATCTCCCACCAATCAACCAAGGAGATGGATTGGGTGGATTTGTTGTTATTGTTGTTTGTTTGTTTGTTTGTCTTTTCATTTATGCCCTGATATACTCTGATTTATCCACAGTGACTGATAACCGTGGTTTGGGATGTTTCCACTGATTTCTGAAGTGAAGTGGAAATCAAAGGAAACACTAGAGAAAAACTTCAAAAGCTTTCATTAAACTTATTCTCTTTCTGATGCCTCCAGCTACCCTCTATTCCAGGCTGCTGAAGAAACCATACTGCTATGCAGATTGAAGCCATTGCAAACTTCTTTTCTCAACTGGGCCCTCAACTCCAGTCAGCTACCTCTTCATTTGTTAGCTTCCTCTCCCATTTGTTCAGTGCCATTAGAATATTCATTGCACTTGTCATGCCCCTCCAATCCCACTTCCTTTCAGCACCTCACACAACTCCAAAGTCATCCTCTCATATGTGAATGGCAGTTCTAGAATACAACATGGAACATGGTTAAAATTATAGCTCTAGTTGTGCTATACTGCAGCCTTGCAGAGACTTTGGATCTTACTTCAAAGGCAAATGAAGGCAATGAAATGACAAGAAAGGAAAATTATAGGCCAATCTAAACATATCCTTCAGGAATAAATCAGAAATCAAGACATTCTCAGATGGGAAAACTAAAATAATTTTCCATTGGTAGACCTATTCCGTGCTTAAAGGAAGTTCTTGAAGTATAAAAAATAATTTTTAACCCTTGCTGGTTTGGCTCAGTGGATAGAGCATCAGCCTGTGAACTGAAGGGTCCAAGGTTTGATTCCAGTCGAGGGCACATGCCCTGGTTGAGGACTTGATCCCCAGTAGGGGTCACGCAGGAGGCATCCGGTCAATAATTCTTTCTCATAATTGATCTCTCTCTCTCTCTCTCTCTCTCTCTCTCTCTCTCTCTCTCCTCCCTCCCTCTCTGAAATCAATAAGAATATATTTTAAAAATAAAAAATACTAATAATTTTTAAAACAAAAACTTATATGTGCATAGCAGGGTGAGATACTACTAAGTTAATGTCCAAATACCTTGCTCTTTACCTTTTGCACAGAATGGATTAATAAACAAAACAAGGGACCAGGATGTTTGGAGCAAGTCTCAGGTTGTAGCGGCTTTAACAAGCTCCTAGGTAACTGCAATACATACCAGAGTTTTATCTAAACTCATCATGGACATTGGATGAGTTGCCAAGACAGAGAGGAAGTTGTATAGCTACCTTCAGGGGAAGTAGTGAATTGGAACCACTGGGTTTCTAGTTTCTACCTCTGTTCACACCAAGCACCTAGGTAGTGACAGGGCCTGGATGGTATAGCTGTGAAGATTTGGGTATTAGGCACTACAGCCCTAAGAACCTCAGTGAAATGTCTCATAGCAGAACTTGGTATGGAAGGGGTACAAGGAAAGACAGAGCTCATCTCTGAATGGATAACATTGGCTGGAAGAGGAGCAATCATATCTTTGTTGCCAGACTCCTCCTCTTCTTTTCCTGGACTGCCTAAACCCCAAGATTCTGCTAGAATTGAAGTGAGGTGAAAATATCCCAAAAAGCAATTGATATTGACTTCTGGCCAATGCTTTTGAGTGGGAACTCATATAAGATTTATGTTTCTAATTTAATCCTATTATTTTCTAATTTTTATTATTCTTTTAAAATTTCATAAACAAAACACTTAATTTCTAGTCATTTGTAAGCTTAAATTAGAGTTAAAAACCAATATTGTTCAGCTGCTAAATATAATACTAACTCTGAAGCTATTCTAAGTTCTGCAATAAATCTTCAGTTCTATACCTCAAAATTGCTCAAAAATGAAACTTTCAAAATTATAGTTATATTAACAAAGCCACTATATTCAAAGTTTATCCCAACACTAGCAGTAATATAAACAAAGCAAAGACACAGTTACAATAAAATTCTATTTTCTCTATTTCACAAACCAGATAATTCATTTCATTTTAATTAAGACTTTAAAATATAAGTTATCTTCTGTTAGGTGAAGAATGTTAAGAGGAAGTATGCTGTAAATAGATGATGTCTCTCCCTCCATCCCTCTTTTTTAAAAAACATTTTAAAATATGTTTTTATTGATTTTAGAGAGGAAATGAGAGGGAAATAGAGATAGAAACATCAATGATGAAAAAGAATCACTGATCAGCTGCCTCCTGCATGGCCCCACTGGGGATCAAGCCCACAACCGGGCATGCCTTGAGCAGAAACTGAACCATGACCTCCTGGTTCATAGGTTGATGCTCAACCACTGAGCCACACTGGTTGAGCCCTCTTTCTTTCTTTAATGTATATTGATATCAAAAGATTTATAAAGATATACACCAAACTCTTAAAATAACAAATAAAACAGGTTATCTTATTATTTTAATTTTTTTTAAATCCTCACCTGAGGATATTTTCCCATTGATTTTTAGAGAGAATTGGAGAGAGGGAAAGACAGAGAGAAACATCGGTGTGAGAGAGACATATTGATTGGTTGCTTCCTGCAGAGGCCCAGGCCAGGACCCTGGCCAGGGAGGAGCCTGAAATAGAGGTACATGCCCTTGACTAGAATCGAACCCTGGAGGCCGATGCTCTATCCACTGAGCCAAACTGGCTAGGGCTTATTTTAATTCTTAATTAAACATTTAATTTGAGATCATTATAGAATCATATGGAATTTTAAGAAATAATCCAGAGAGATCTTGTGGACCTTTCATTCAGTTTCCCCCAATGATAATGATAATACAATATTGCAATGGTGATATTGGCATTGATACAATCCACTAATCTCATTCAAATTTTTCCAGTATCACTTTTACTCATCTATGAATTGAGTTGTATACAATTTGTCCACTTGTGTAGGATTGTGTATCCATCACTACAGAGAAGATACAGAACAGTTCCATCACCCCAAGGATCTCTTGTTTTGCCCTTTTATAACCACACCCACTTTCCTTCTGCAACTTTCCCTGAACCAAAACCGCCCTGACAACCACTAAATGTTCACAATTTCTATGATATTGTCATTTCAAAAAATTTAAATAAGTGAAATTGTACATTACATAACCTTTTGGGATTAGCTATTTTTTATTCATCATAATTCCCTGGAGGTTTTTTCTATTATATTTTTCAGTTTGCATTTGGTTCTTTTCTATAACTTCTATTTCGTTGCTATGATTTTCTATCATTTGTTTCTAGCATGTTCATAATTGCCCATTGAATCACTTTCATAATGGATTCTTTAAAATCTTTGTCAGATAACTCTAACATATGATTCATCCTCAGTGTTGGCGTCATTTGAGTGTATTTTTTCATTCAAGTTATTTTCCTGGCCCTTGGTGTGACAGGTGATTTTTTAATGTATTCTGGATATTTTGGCTATTGTGTTAGAAATTCTAGACCTATGTAAATCCTCTACTTTAGCTGGCATTCTCATTTAACTTTAGCACATAGGTCCTGGGCTACTGCTGTGTGCATTGGTTCTAATAACAGTTCAATTTTCAGAGCTGTTACTGTGCTTCAATCTGCTTAGAGTATCTGGTGCCTCTGTAGCTCTCATTAATCTGTGCTGATTTTACTTATGAAGGCAGAAGGTACTTCTTTCAGACTGGATTGTGTGATGCTTCTAGCTAGGGAACAGGAGTCTCCATAAAGAAGAACATTTTCAGAATTTGGCCACGTGTGGCAGGGTCCCTCCTCCCAGGACATGGCCAGTCTTTGTTGGGGAGAGTATTCTCAGATCTATGGGTACAAAGAGGTTCCTAAGCTGAACACTAGTTCTGTAGGCATCCCACTTTCAAGAAACTCCCTGATCACCCAATGCCTGTCAGTGGTGATGGGTAGTCTGAAGAACTATAGGAACAAAGGGATTTATTTCCAGGATTCCTACTCGTACTTAGAAGAGGAAAGCAATGTATAAATGAGCTTATGCCACCTTTGCTGGACAAGAAAGACCTCTTTATTCTCTTAGATGATAGTTAAGATGTCTTATTGTTGAACTAACCTCTTCCCTTTTTAAAAATTGTACACAGGATTTTAAAAATATTGTTCTTGCTTTACATCTAAGAAACTTGTCACCTCTCATTTCTACAGCTAACTGGATTACTCACCAATCAATTAACTGAGACAGTTACTGGTATTTTTATTCAATGTTATCACTTTAAAAAAAGAAAAATCTCCTTTTTTATGTGTATTATACAGAAAAGTGAATAAATCTAAAGTTTACATACCAGTAAATCATCACAAATGAACACACTCATATAGTATTTCTGTGATTAAAAAATAAAGAATCTAGAGCTATAGTTCACAAAAATAAGAATATACTTAACACTACTGAATGACACACTAAAATGGTTAGGATTGTAATTTCCTGTTATGTGCTTTTTACCAAATTAAGAAAACTGGAGAGCATTATGCTAAGTGAAATAAGCCAGTCAGAGAAAGATAAATATCACATGATCTCACTCATTTATGGGATATAATGAACAACATACACTGATAAAAACAGATCCAGAAACAGAGACCATCAAACAGAGGAAAGATAGGGGAGGGTGGGAGGAAAGGGGGAGAGATCAACCAAAGGACTTGTATGCGTGCATATAAACATAACCAATGGACACAGACACCAGGGGGATGAGGGCATGAGTGGGGGAATAAGGAGGTAATGGGGAATAAGGACACATATGTAACACCTTAATCAATAAAGAAATTTTAAAAAATAAAAATAAAAAAAGAATCTGGGGAGATAAAACCACTAAATTCCAAAAAATATCAATAATATCTCCATACTCAAAAGCTAGCAGAGGTCACTGGAGCAAATTCCTAGCATATAGACTCTATGTCTTTAGTTATTTTTCCTCCCACATATTTGGGGTTTTCATGTATTAAAAAAATAAATAAATGAAACCTGTTGCACCTTAAGTGTATGGATAAAGCATATAATAGCTACTCTAGTTCAAGTCCAAGTTGTGTAGCAGCCCTGCCCTTTTCACTTGACTTTTCACTACACAGTCATCCTGTCATCAGAACCGTTGTGCAAATTAGTGAAATAAAATAGGTAAAATGTCTGCTACATGCACATGTCCTTTAAAAATTTTGTCAGCCTACAGACTGAAGGGTCCCAGGTTTGATTCTTGTCCAGGGAACATGCCAGGGTTACGGGTTTGATCCTCACTAGGGGATGTACAGGAGGCAGCCAATCAATGATTCTCTCTCATCATTGATGTTTCTGGCTCTCTTTTCCTCTCCCTTCCACTGTGAAATCAATAAAGATATATTTAACACACACACACACACACACACACACACACACACACACACACACACTTGTTGACCATATGATAAAATAGGAGGGTCATAGAAACTGGCTTATATTATAAACATGCTGCTAACATCTCTAAAGAATAAAACCAGGGAAGAAGAGTCAAGAATGGGACTTATGTGCCAAGTACCATAAAAAGTGATTTATAAATGACAACTCATCTGGCTATCTACAATTAATACTAAGAAAGAGGTACTAATAATTTTCCCACTCGACAAATGAAAAAACTGAAGCTCAGAAAGATTAGAGCAACTTGCCCACTGTAACACAGTAAAAAACAAAAAACAAAAACAAAAATAGAACTAGGGTTTGAATTATCTACCCTTTATCCTAGAAGTAAAGCCAACCATGTCCAAATAATAAGGCTCAAACCCCTTTTCATGAAGTCCCACAGATCTTTCCAGACATCTCTCTCTACTTCTTCACCTTGTGTTTTACTCCCTCTCACCCTCCCCCTTTCAATCATTACACATTGCACCTGCTGCTACTCACTTCTATGCTTCGTTCCTACTGCCCTCAACTTGGCATCCTCTCCCTCTCCCATTTACATGGATGACTAAGTCACCTTTTCTTGGAAATCTTCCCAAATCCAACTATTCCTGTCTCCATAACTTGCCCACTCCCATATATTCCCACTATGCTTGTTTATACTGAATTGCCAGTGTATATATATATTTTTTTATGTAAGCTTCTTGAAAATAAGAAACATTTCCTATTCATCTATATTGTATCTAACATGATTTCTGGCACATACTTGTTATCCAATAAATACTTGTTGAATGAGTAAATGGATTCTAGTGTTTTTACTCTTCAGCCATTCATCTATCCTATTCTGAATTTTGGAACCATATTCTTGTGCCAACCACCTCTACTGCTATTATTTACTTAATATTTTCTTTAACTCAAGTCTCTTTTTAATATTTTAAACCAATTCAGTCTTGTTCTAAGCAATATTTGTAAAGTTGTGACTATGTATTGGGAATATATATTTTAATATATACTAAAATGAACACATACTAATTGAAATTTAAAATGATCACCTGTTTACTGCCTAAATCATCCTGTAAATCTTCAGTGGCACACATATCATACTTAAGAAAATACTCATCTAATGTCACTGTTATTGTTGCACTAAGCCTGGAGCTGATGGGCAGAGGAAGCTGGGAAGGGTACATGGCAGCTGGATTACTTTAGTAATAATTATCACTAGGACAGGTGACGTAATACTGAGACTATTTTGATTGAGGCTGGAAGTCCCTAAACAACAGCAGTTGCCCATGGTACTGCTGGACCAGTCTCTGGAATATGGCATCCCAGACTTGATCCCGAGATGCCTACATGCTGCCAGGGGTTTTAGCCTAAGCCATACCTGGTTCAATCACAATGCACCTGCTCTGTTTAAATTGGGCTCTGGCCCCAAGTATTTTTTTTTTTAATTATTGTTTTAGGTATTACAAATAGTAGTACATATGTCTCTTCCCCCCCCTCCCCAAGTATTTAGTTCAAGCCTTTCCAGAATGGCATATAACGTGTAATACTGAACATAAAAGCACTATAGCCCAGTGCTGATTCTTAATTGGGTGACCAGGAGCAAATTTGCTGAAATTAAGTTTCCTTATCTGTAAAACTGTCAGAAATTCTGACTTAATTGGTGCAGCGGAGCTTGGGCCCGGATGGTGTTTTTCAAGTTCTCTAATGTGTAGATAATGTTAAGAATGACTGAGTTAATTAGAGAATTAAATGAAAGCATGTATAAAATACATGATATACAATAAATACACAAGAAATATGAGCTATTATTAATATGATCATCGTATACTATGAAGCTTGTTCGTTGGTTACCTTTTCTAGTTTCCACTGTAAAGGAAAGGTCAGGCATCTGTAGCCCCAGACCAGGCCTGCTTTATGAATCATGTTTTATGGCTTTGAGCCTTATCTTTCGCCCTCCTAGCAGAAGCCCTGTGATGAGCGCCTGTCGCTGGGAACACACGTACTCCACGCGTCTGGTTGAAGCCACCTGTGGCCAGGTTTATGGGTGATTGTGAATAAGACCTCATGTCCTGCTTCTCTGTGGAATTTGAGATGCAGCTGGTGGTCCTGGCAATCACATGCTTCCTCTTTCTTTCTCCCTCTTATCCAGGGACATCAGGTTATAAGAGAACAAGCTGTTCTCCTGTCTTACTAATGGGGTGGGAGAGGAAAACAGTCCAGCTGTATGCCTATGAGTCGCATATGAGCGGCATATAAACCTCAGGTGAGTTCACTGTTATGGAGGATGCTTTTTCCTTTTTTTTTTTTTCATATTATCAGTCACTGAGGCTGTTTTTGAGCCTAAGGGAGGCTGGTAATATGGCTACTTGCTAATAATCACTCAAAAAACAATAGTTAATGTTTATTGAATGCCATGCACTGTGTTAAAGCACCTATTTGTGGATAATCTTATTTAACTCCCAAAGCGATCCTTGGAGACAGGCCCTATTTTCATCATCTTTCATTTTTTTTTTTCAGATAAGAAGACTGAGAGGCCCAGAGAGGTAAAGTAATTTGTCTTATGGTAGCAGGTATAGGATCCCAAATCTGGCTCTGGAGACTGTGTGTTTTTACCCAGATCTCTAGACTTAATTCTAGAGATGCAAAAGATGAGAGAGTTTGATCAATCCAATCCCCTTATGCTATCAGTGAAGTCCAACTAAGAAAAGGAACATTTTCCTGAACCATGGGCATCTTATAAAAAAATTCACTTAACAAATATGTATTGAGCACCTACTAATGCCAGGCCCCGTGCTAGTTGTTGCAGATATACAGGTGGCTTTTTAAAGCAAAAAAATATATATACCCTAATGAAGTTTATATAGGAGGGGGAAAACATAAACAAATTACTAAAATGAAAGTGATATACTAGAAGTTTATAAATACTATAAAAAATAGTAGTTTATAAATAGTAGTTTATAAAATAAATACTAAAAAAAAACAAAACAAAACAAAAAAACAAGGAAGAGACCAAAGGAGTATAGGGGTGGGTGGCTGAAACTTTAAATAAAGCAATATCAGGGAAGATCTCACTGCAGAGGGCATTATTTTAATTAGGATTGAAGGGGTGAAGAAGTGAATTATTTGAGTATTTGAGGGAAGATTTTTCCAGGCAGAGAAACAGCTAGTGCAAAGCCTAGAAAATTCTTTTTCTTCTTTAACAAAATGTCACTCTACTTCAATATAAGTCTCCTGTGGCAGGAGTAAGCTTGTTATGTCCAAGGACCAGCACAGAAACCAGTGTGGCTGTAGCAGAGTGAGCATGAAGCAAAATAGTAGGACCTGATGTTGTAGAGCTAAAGAGAGGACAAATCATGCAGGGATTTGTAAGTCATTGTAAGATCTTTGCCTTTTACTCTGAATGAGATAATGTCATTGAAGGATTAGGAACAGAGCAGTGATATAATCTAACTAGAGAATTAAAATATCCCTCAGGCTGCTATAAGGAAAACAGACTGTAGAGAGGTAAAGGCAGAAAAAGAGAGACCAGTACAGTCTATAGTGAGTGAATGTTGGCTTAGAACAAAGTGGTAGCAGTAAAAAGGATGAAAAAAATGATCAATTTCTAAATAAACGTAAAAGTACACCCAGTTGTGAGGGAAGAGCAGTTGTGAGATGTGAAAGAAAAAGTCAAGAATGTCTGATTCAGCCAAAACCGGCTTGGCTCAGTGGATAGAGCGTCGGCCTGTGGACTGAAAGGTCCCCTGTTCGATTCTGGTCAAGGGCATGTACCTTGGTTGCGGGCACATCCCCAGTAGGGTGTATGCTAGAGGCAGCTGATCAATGTTTCTCTCTCATCGATGTTTCTGACTCTCTATCCCTCTCTCTTTCTCTCTATAAAAAAAATCAATAATATATATATATATTTTTAAAAATGTCTGATTCAGACTCCTCCATCCCTGTTGGGCCCAAGAATTGATTTGACCAAGAGTTGCCATTAATTATGATTCTCTCTTCTTGTCCAGGTTTTAATCCAATTCCAAAGATAATCTTGAAATCCACTGCCCTCTAGGGAATTGTGGGAAAGATCTGAAGCCACAATCAGAATCACTGTAGTGAACCACTGTAGCAAAGGTAAGGTAACTTGGCCTGATGTGCCGCCCTCTCCCAATCCGACTACCTGCTCTAGGACCACTGCAAGAAAACAGAATATTGTGAAATTTGAGGCCATATGTACTCATTTGCCTGTTGGGTGAGGCAGCCATTATGGCCTGAGAAGGAAATTGTGTGGTTCCCCTGGCCCTTCCTGCAGACAGTCAGCCAGAAGAGACCTAAGTGACAGCCTGCAGACAGAACCCCGGGGGGAGGAATCCACTTTACTTCAATATAAGTCTCCAGTCAGACAGAAGTGCCGCAGATCCCATGGCAGACTTTGAGAATCTAGAAGAGGCTTTTTTGGTTTTCTCTTTGGGGTGACAGCTGAACATTAAGATATTTGCATGTGAAAACTAAAAGGTTTTGTTGCTCCTCCCTTCCTTGATTTAGAGTCTTGACTGTTAGGGTTTACAGTTTCAAGATTCTTGACAACTTCAGCTAATCCCAGTCATGCTTTCCATTATGTGCCTCTAACAACTGCTTCTCCAGGAAGATATCAAACAGATTAAGATTTTCCATAGCGCACATTTGAAAAATAAAATGACATTTTGTTAGAGAAGAAAGAGAATTTTCTAGGAAGTTGGGAGAGGTCAAAGTCTCTACAGGGTACCTTATGTTTCCACAGTTATTCACTGCTATCTTCCCAGGTATAGATGAAAGGGATTGAGCAACACAAATCTCTCCAAAGCCTAGCTGTGACATGTGGACTAACGTCAAGATGAGAAGTTGATATCCAGCCTCTTTCCTTTCTAGCTGTCCTCATCCCAATGGTAGCTCCTCACAGAAATCACTACTTCCTAGGAATGGTGGGCACACCTGTATGGCATTACCCTAACCCAGTGGTCGGCAAACTCATTAGTCAACAGAGCCAAATATCAACAGTACAATGATTGAAATTTCTTTTGAGAGCCAAATTTTTTTAAACTTAAACATCTTCTAAAACCACTTCTTCAAAATAGACTCGCCCAGGCCGTAGTATTTCGTGGAAGAGCCACACTCAAGGGGTAAAAGAGCCGCATGTGGCTCGCGAGCCGTGATTTGCCGACCACTGCCCTAACCCAAGCCAATCTTTGTTCATACTTGTCAACTGGAAGGCACCCGCAACCCAAGGTTGTAGAGTGTCCAATAGTAGGAGCCACAAGTTACCAGGAGAATAAATCATAAAAAAAAATGAATGAGGTTTCACTTAGATGGGCCACTGAGGAATCACTGCCTAAGAATATAAAATTATTTTTTTGTTCTATAAACAAACTTGCCATTGTTTCATTTTTTTTTTTAATTTTTATTATTGACACTATTACAGATGCCCCCCACCTTTGCGCACATCTACCCAGCTCCCACCTCAGGCCTTCACCACACTGTTGTCTGTGTCCATGGCTATTATATGTTCTTTGGCTAATCTCTTCACCTTATCTAACCCCCTCTCCCCCCAATCGCCCTCCTCACTAAGATATTTCAGTCTGTTCCATGTATCCATTCCTCTGGTTCGATTTTGTACATCATTTTATTTTGTTCATTAGATTCCACATATAAAGATTATGTTAAGAACTCTACAAGGCATAAAGTAAGTAGTAGTCATGATCTCCATTTATGGTGTACTCTGTGCTGGACATGTTATACACTTTTATTCATTTAATCCTCACTGAAACCTTACAGAATTGGCATTGACACACCCATTTGAAAGGTGCGGAAATGGAAGCCACCACTGACTTTGTCCTATGTTACATACTAATCAATGTCAGATTCAGGATTCAAAGCTGGGTTTGTCATGTTGCTCTAAATTGGTGGGAGTGTCTGTAGATTTTAAGACCCTTTGAAGTTGGCTCACTTATTACCTATGAAATTCTCTTGTCTCATGGATTCCCTGTATTCCAGTTGGACCTCTATCAGCTCAAACCCTCATGAAAACACCTAGCACACTCAGGAGGTAGGTGGGGTATTATCAATAGTTAAAACTGTAGGCTCTGCAGCCAGAGTGTCTGGATTCATAATGCCATTTCTGCCACTTCCTTATGGTATGGCCCCAGTTTCCTTTTCTGTAAAACTGGGGTAATAGTAATCTCACATAGGGTTGTTGTGAGGATTAAATGAGATAGTGCACACAAAGCTCTTAGAATGGTATTTGGGATAGAATAAGAATTCTTTAAGTGTTAAGTATTGTTATTCCTAGCTCTAGCTTTTTTCTTATTTCTGTTAAACTTTAATTGAAGAACAATCCCCACTCTCTTCTTTCCATCCAGGTACTTCCTAAATAACCTTCAAAATCCAGCTTAAACCCCATGTACTCTGAGATTTCTCTGACCACAACTTCCAGTATTTACAGTCTGACTGTATCATCCACTCTGTGTTCACAGTTCTTAGCCTTTGTTCCGGACCTAGAAAATGCTCAATAAATTCTCATGGAGATGTACAATTGTGTGAACAAAAGAGCCATGTTGCCAGCTTGTTTTTAATATGTGAAAAACATCTGCCCTCCCCTCTCCTGCCCAATTAGGCAATGCAGACATTCCTGTTCTTTTATAGTGTAGCTTAACAAGACTTGGATTTCAGGATGGAAATTTTTTGCCCAGGCAACTTGCTCATTTTTCATTCTCTGACTCATCTCCAGGAGACAGATGAACTTAACTTGCTAACGCTTTACCTTCATGACTAGATGCCTTACTTATATAGTGGGAAAAGTGTAATTTTCTTCCTTTTTACTGGTCTAAAAATCATTGGAAGATTCTGATTTGCAGTTTTGAAGCTTCTTCCTACTTCGATTTCTGGATCCTCTTCTCACCCCATTCTGTACTCTACCTGAGTGATTACATTCATTCATATAGTTTTAATCACCACTTGTATATTAATGGATCCCATGCAGTGGTATGCTGGTAAATATAGGCTGTGGCAAAAGTAGGCTTACAGTTGTATAAACACAAACACAGGTTTTATTGTTGCATTATTATTTATTCATTATTGTATTATGTGCCATACGAACAACTATAAAACAACTTTTGCCACACCCTGTATTTAACCCCTGGCTCTCTGGAAGAAAAATACTGGTTTGTATATAGTGTTTGATATTTTCCCTTGTGTAAATACTTCCCTCATGGCAGACTTCAAGTTACCAACATGCAATCACTGAACACAGAGATGGGAAATGATGCAAAATAGCATACCATTATATAAGATTTCCATCATACAAATACAATGCATGCAAATAACCTCAAGAACATAGATAAGAAAATAAATATGAAGCAATGAATTCTGAGTATTTATCTTTCTTTTTATTATAATTTATATATTTTACATGATTCACTTATACAATATAAATTTACAGAATTTAGTTTTTAATAACTGCTATGTTTAACAACCAGTTCACTTAAATCTCTGAAAATTTAGCAGTCTCTCATGAGCCATTACAAGAAGGACCTAGCACACCACTGCTCCCATGTATAAAAATTGCTCTCCTAAATTCCAGACCTATGTACTGGAACAATGACAATTCAACTTTACTTGGATGTTCAACAGGCACCTCTAACACATTTCAACAATTATATTTTCCATCAACTCCCACTGTCTGACATCTACTAAACACATTGTCTTCCCTATCTCAGTAAATGGCACCACTAGTAATCTAGTGACACATGCCAGAAACCTGGAAATCATCTTTGGCTTCTGTTCCTTTTTAGGCTATCCAATACCAGTGAGCCTTTTCTTTTTTCTTTTTTTAAAATATATTTTTATTGATTTCAGAGAGGAAGGGAGACAGGAGAGAGATAGAAACATCAAGGATGAGAGAGAATCATTGATTGGCTGCCTCTGACACACCCCCTATTGGGCATTGAGCCCACAACTTGGGCATATGCCTCCGACCAGAATGGGACCCTTCAGTCCGCAGGCTGCCGCTCTATCCACTGAGCCAAACCAGCTATGGTCCCCTGTGCCTTTTCAATTGTAACTTATCATCCCCTTTTCCCTACTATGGCCTTAGTTTAGGTTTTTTCACCTCATTCCTAGAACATGACAATAAATTCCTAACTGCTCTCCCAGTATTTCCATCCTAATGCTCTACTGATACATCCTACAGAAATTAACTAAAATGAAATTCAAACCTCACACTGTCATTATCAAGCTCAAAACTTCTCAGTGGAGATTAACTTCCAGTATGACAGTGTGAGGGTGTAGAGGGCCACCTGAGAAGGCACATGGACATTCTTTAAATTGTTAGCTGAGCCAGAGGCACTGGCAGAGTACCTTTGTCCAGCTGTCAGCAGGGGCGGGTCTAGATATGTAAATCCAGTAATGCTAGAGCCTAGTTAAGAATGCAAATAAGCTCCTTTGACCCTATAAATAAACCTGCTTGGCTTGGGGGGTCGCCTTTGCTGCCTCTCCATCAGAGAGATGGTGCCCACCTAGCGCCCAGCTTGATAAATCTATTTCTGCCTCCATTTCTTCTTTCTCTAATTTCTTAATCCCCAGCTCCTCCACTCAGGAACCTGTCATTTTCTATGATGGACACAGAAAACAGAGAAACAGCCCCCCCGCATGAGGGCCTCCACTGACACCCTCCCCAGTAAAACTTGTGAAAAATATTTTTTAAATAACCATTTAAATATCTGGAAACAGCAAATGAAGCAACATCTATTCAAGAAAATCTGCAAAAAATCAGTTTAAAATGTAAGTTTGTAGTATTTAAAAACAGCTCCTTCTGTCCTCTTCTAAGCTCATCAAGAGGAGATATTTTATGGGTTGAGGACAAAGAAATTTTGTTTGCTTAATCAATAGACATTTTTTTTTTTAAAAAAAAAGAGGAGATATTTTATTCCAGACTACTGCAGCCAAGAACACAGGCTCCAGCTCTCCCAGCTCCCAGTCAGAGGCTTTCCTCCCATGCAAAACAGAACTTCAGCATTTTGCATCCTGCCTCAAGTTACCTGTTGCTGAAGCTAGATCCTGGGTCACTGTGATCAGGAAGCGATGTCTCTCATCTTTCACCAAACCCCCACTTACAGATTATAGACTGCCTTGAGTGAGGCATGCTGAGAATACTAAGACCTTGATCATATTTTCCTGCCTTATGTTATGGTAGTTCCAAGGCGGGAGAGGAAAGCTGAGAGAACCCAACTGCCCCCTTCTACCAAGGGATCATCCCCAGCTCCAGAGCATTGGTTCAGAAATTTGACCTGGGGGTGGGAGGGTGGGGGAAAGCAAGCCATAAACAGATAGATGGTAATCTCTTACTAAAGAAACTGACATTATTTGTAACACCTTGAAGAGTAACAGGCCTACAAGGCCCGGAGCAGCCGGGTCTGGTGCGGCCAGGCCAGGAGCAGCGGCTGCCAGGCTGGGAGCGGCCAGGCCCGGAGCAGCCGGGTCTGGTGCGGCCAGGCCAGGAGCAGCGGCTGCCAGGCTGGGAGCGGCCAGGCCCGGAGCAGCCAGGTCTGGTGCGGCCAGGCCAGGAGCAATGGCTGCCAGGCTGGGAGCAGCCAGGCCCGGAGCAGCGGCTGTCAGGCTGGGAGCGGCCAGGCCCGGAGCGGCCGGGACCGGAGCAACCGGTCCCAGAGCAGCCGGGTCGGGTGCAGCCAGGCCTGTAGCAGCAACAGCCAAGTCCAGAGCAACTAGGTCGGGAGCGGCAGTGACCAGACCCGGAGCAGCTGGTTGTGGAACGAACCAGAGCAACAGAGGCCAGGCCCGGAGCAGCCAGGCCCGAAACAGCTCGCTCCTCGCCTGTACCTGCCCACGGCTGCCTCTCAGACATGGCTGGAAACTTTTGCGGGAACTTGAGGGTCTGCTGAATCAAGTGATGAAGGCTTAGATCTGGATGTGTTGAGTTAGTATAGCGCTGGGGTGTTGATCTGTAAGTGCCTTGGGTGGGGCCTGGATGAGGCTGGTTGACCTATTTGGAAATGTCTTTTGTGTGAAGTGTATCATTGGGCATGTGGAGGTATTATTGATATGAGATAATGCTAAGTAACAGATTTACTATCTGAAAAGGGATTTACTATCGGGGAAAGGGAGGGAGGAAGAGACTGAACATAGACTGTGCACCTATGGAGGAGGACAATGGGGGATGGGGAGGGGGCGGAGGGTGGGGTGGGAACCTGGTGGAGGGGGGAAGAAATGAGGAACCTTTGTAATAATATGAACAATAAAGATTGATTTGAAAAAAAAAAAAAAAAAAAAAAAAAAAAGAGTAACAGGCCTACATACTGGAACTCTCAAGAACACTGGTGATTGTGGTGAAAAACAATTGGAAGGAGGTTCATGGATTTAATAAAGGTAAATTCTAGACTGTGCATAAAATAGTTTGCAAAAGAAAACTGGGTAATAAGATAGCTGGAAGGAACCCTCTGAGAGTCACAATTATCAAACACTGAAAATGAAAATGCTGGACTTTAAAAATATAACTGGACTTCTGGTAACCAGTTCCTTATAAGGAGCTGGGAAGTTGCCATTTCATCCCAACAAGTAAAAAGCTAAACACACTTAAAACTCAACAAATATTGTATCGATATAAGATAATTCAGGACACAGGGCAAACTGCTGACCCCAACATTTGAGAGACAAACAAGCAAATAAGATTATCACAACGTATCAGAGCAGATACTCAGGAGCAGGAACCACTGCTGGTGTAGAAAAAATCTGAACTGTAATTGATGAATTGCTGGAATCTGATTATGAAAAGCTCTAAGACTTAAAAACTCCAGGAGGACCAGTTATGTTAGCGGTGTCAAAATATTGTGAGATTTGCCCCCAGGAGCTCAGTTTTCTATAGTAAATATCAGAAAAATTCCCCCAGGCTTCCAGCAGGGTGAGAAGAGAAGGAACCATTTTGAAATACACCACTCCATTAGAACACTCTATTCTTAATAAGGCCTGCTATCAGATGAACTTAGTTAACCAGAGTCTAACCTGCTGGAGCATTATAAGAACTTAACTGACATGGGGGAGGGAAATATCCAAATCTAGCTGCCTCTGACTATCCTTTCCCACTTCAGTAGATAGAAGACGACTGAGAAACACTTTTGATGTGTGAAGTCCAGAGATATAAGCTACCTAAAAAACTGAGACCTAACCATAGAACTATAGAATGCTTTCTTTCCCCCCACACTTCACCATCACATTACTAAAGACCTATTTATGACAGTTTATTTTACCTGGTATATCATGTTCTGTTTTCAAGGAAAAAATTCCAAAAGCATAATTCACTCTTTGAAGAAACAGAACAAACAACAGAAACAGACATGGAAGGGATGTTGCAATTATCAGACTGGAGATTTAAAACAACTATGATTAATATGCTGAGGGCTTTAAAGGATAAAGTAGACAACATGCAAGAACATATGGGCAATGTAAGCAGGGAAGTAGAAATCCTAAGGAAAAAAAAAATAAATTCTAGAGATAAGAAAACACTAACATAAATGAAAAATTCCTTTGATGGGCTTATTAGTAGACTGGACATAGCCGAGGAAAGGATCACTGAGCTAGATTATATATCAGTAGAATCCTTGAACCCCTGAGAAAGAAAAAGAAAAATACTAATAATGCAGTACAGAATACCCAAGGACTGTGGGACAACTACAAAAAGTGTAACATGTGCATAATGAGACTACCAGAAGGAGAAAAAGGAGAGGATGAAACAGAAGAAATATGTAAAACAATAATTACTGGGAATTGCCCCCAGATTAATGTCAGATGCCAAACTACAGATCCAGGATTCTCAGAGAATACCAAACAGGTTAAATGTAAAAATAATAATAATAATAATAATAATAATAATAATAATAATAAAAATCATCCCATACCTACCCAGATAAATCTGCTATAAACATTCATGTGCAGGTTTTGGTGTGGACATAATTTTTCAACTCCTTTAGAAAAATACCAAAGAGCACAATTACTGAATAATATGGTAAGAGTGTGTTTCATTTTGTGAGAAACAACCAAGCCATCTTCCATCTGTACTATTTTGCAATGAATGATAGTTTATGTTGCTTCACATACTCTTCAACATTTGGTAATGTCATTGCTATGGGTTGTGAGCATTCTAACAGGTGTGTAGTGGTATCTCATTGTTATTTTAATTTGCATTTCCAAGATGACATGTGATGTGAAAGATTTTTTTCCTGTGCTTATTTGCTATCTATTTATCTTTGGTGAGGTGTCTGTTAAGGTCTTCAGCCCATATTTTATACAAGTTGTTTTTGTTTATTGTTGAGTTTTAAGAGTACTTTCTATGTTTTGAACATCCCCCAGAAGTTTTAACTCTCAAGATTGTTCTGGTCGCTGAAGGAGTTACACATGAGGCTGAAAGTGGTAAAGAATTATAAATTTATTAGGCCATCTGGAAATCAGATGGGCTGAGCCCCAAAATGGCACCAGCACCCAGAGATGGGGAGTCAGAGATTTTAAAGGACTCTAGGTGGGCTTTTTTGTTGGGGGATTCTCTGGGTGGGTCCATATCCTGAGCAGGTCCAGAGGGGAAAGTCATTGGTCTTAGCAAAGGGAATGTGGTCTAAGTGAAAGAGAATATTGGTTGTAAAATGATCTAAAGATCAGTTTCCCAGGGGAGCAGATATCTATAAGATAATCTATGGTTATTGGGGGGCTATGTCTATGTTGGGTGAGAGATGGACTAGAGTACAGGTTCTTGTCCAATTGATCATTCCTGTCTCTTGCTAAGAAGGGATGTAGAAAAAAATTCCTAGTACATGCCAAACAATTATAGTCAATGTTTGATTAAGATAGTAGGTAGAAACTGCATGGGATACCATATTTGCCAATGTTATCTACAATAAGTGTTTAATCTCCAAAATATATAGGGAACTCATACAACTTAACGAAAGGAAGATAAACAATCCAATAAAAAAAAATGGGCACAGACCCAGAGAAAGAGAAGCAGCGATCAGACTCTCAAACCTCAGAGGGAAAGTAGGGGAGGGTGGTGGTAAGGGGGAGAGATCAACCAAAGGACTTGTGTGCATGCATATGGGCTTAGCCAGTGGCCATGGACAACAGGGGAGTGGGACCATATGTGGGGAGGGGTTAGGGATAGGAATGGGGGGATGAGGACAATTATGTGATACCATAATCAATAAAATTTTTAAAAAATGGGCAAAGGATCCTTTTTGAAAGAGGACATACAGAAGGCCAAGAGACATATGAAAACATGTTCAAAGTCACTAATCATCTGAGAAATGCAAATCAAAACAACGAGATACCATCTCACACCTGTCAGAATGGCTATCATCATCTGATCAACAAACGACAAGTGCTGGTGAGGATGCAGAGAAAAAGGAACCCTCCTGCACTGCTGGTGGGAATGCAGACTGGTGCAGCCACTGCAGAGAACAGTATGGAGTTTTCTGAAAAAGTTAAAAATGGAACTCCCATTTGAGCCAGTAATCCCACTTCTAGGAATATATCCCAAGAAAACAGAAACAGCAATCAGAAAGGATATATGCACCCCCATGTTCATAGCAGCACAATTTACAATAGCTAAGGCTTGGAGACAGCCTAAGTGCCCATCAGCAGATGACTGGATTAGAAAACTGTGGTACATCTATACAATGGAATACTATGCTGCTTTAAAAAAGAAGGAATTTTTACCATTTGCAACAGCCTGGATGGAACTGAAGAGCATTATGCTGGGCAAAATAAGCCAGTCAGAGAAAGATAAATATCACATGATCTCACTCATTTGTTGAATACAATGAACTGATGAACAAAAATAGAAACAGAGACATAGAAGCATTAAACATACTGTCCAACCTATGAGGGAAGGCGGGGGATGAGAGGGTAAGAGATCCACCAAAGGACTTGTGTACACGCATATGAGCAAAACCAATGGACACAGATGGGGGGGGGGGTGAGGGCATGCTGGCGGGGGGGACATCTGGGGAGTAGTCAATGGGGAAAAATGAGACTTATGTAATACTTAAAGCAATAAATAATTTAAATTAAAAAAATCTAGGTGGAGTTTTTTGTGATACCCAAGGCTGAGGAAAACTGTTGAGTGACTTGGAAGGTAAAAGCTGGTCCAGAGGCAGTCACTTGTCTGTTTTTGCTGCTATTCTAGACCTGGACCTAAAATACAACTGAGGCCTAGATATTATCTTTAGGGAGGGAAAGGTCAGGGGGTCTAAACTGCTTGATTACTGATATACTAGGGGAGGATAGGTTACGCTGAGGACAAGATTCTTGTTTTTCCAGTTTTGCCCCGTGCTAAGCATCTGGAGCTTCCTGCCCTGGTGAGTTTCTGTACCTGGCCCATCATTCTTGCTCTGAGGGTCTTGGATTTGGGCATAACTTGACCCAGTATCCTTTCTTGTATTTGAAACATGGGCCTGGAGGAAGCTTAGCCCCTGCCTTACCCATGCATGGTTCGAGGATCAGCACTTAGTTTGGGGTTCATGAGAGTGGTTGCTATAAGCCATGCCTGATATCACTTTTGTTTTTGGATTTAAGTCTCCTCTCTATTATTAAAGACCTTAAAGGCCAGGTTAATGAGGTATTTTTGAGGGATTTGTGGAACTTTGTCTATTTTTCAAATTTTGTGGCCTATGTCGGCGGTTGATTGGGGTATAAAATGGGTGTTCAGAAGAAGGATTCCCTCCGGGGAGGTGGGGTCTAAGGTGATAGATTTCTGGACTGCCTCTGTGAGGTGGGAGAGTAAGAGAGCTGGGTTTTTGTCAGGGCCCTGAATGATTTTATTAAGTTTGTCATAGTTGACTACCTCATAGGCAGCCTTTTTGAGTCCAGCATTGAGACAGGTGATTATATGGCTATGGAACTGCCACTCAAGAGAATTAACTTGATAGTCCCCTCTTGGGTCAGTTGGAGGAGACCACGCCAGTGTCAAATGGGTTGGCCACTGCATTCTGTCTAGCGGGGGGTAGGGGGGTGGCGGGGGTGCGCAAGCATTGGCATGATTCTGAGCTGCTAGCCTGATGCTCTTTTTCTCCTCTGTAGTTAGAGAGGAGGACAGGATGACTTAGATGTCATGCTAGGTCAGGTCATAGAACTGGATCAAATACTCAAATTCCTTAGTAAAATTTGTTGGGTCTGTGGGAAAAGACCAAAGTCATTTTTCCAATATGGGAAAGGTGGGACATAGAGAATAGAACAAGGACTCAGACTATGCCCTTAGTTCCTGCTCTATCCCTCAAGAGTAGAATGGGCACAGAAATAGAAACAGCTGTTGTGGAAGGCATTCTTTAGTGGCCAGAGAGCAAGTGTTAGGTAGGGAAAAGGCTGTATTGAAGCTCATGTTCTCCAGATTTGGGCTCTCATGGACCGGAAGAGAAGGTGGTTTCTGGTTATGAGGGAGGGTCAGGGTTTTAGAAATCTACTGCAGGTGAGAGAAGGGACACATAGAGGGTGGAGGTCAGTTGTCTGCTGGGTTAAAAGTAGATTCAGAATCAGAAGTGTTAGGGATATGATGTTCTGTGTGAAAGAGAAGGATCTAATAGAGAGGCTTGAGATCAAGGATTAAAAAGGCCTAAACATAGGGAATCTTTGACCATTTTCTATTGTGGTGATAGCAATTATCTAAATCATGCCATGGGTTAAAAATCAAAAGTGCTATTTCAGGCCATTGAGACCCATTATCTAGTTTATATTGTGGCCAAACAGTGTTAGAAAAGAAAATGAGGTCTTTGGGTATGATCTCAGTGAGTCTAAGGCAGTTGAGATTTTTAAGGAGATAGCCAATAGGGTCTTAAGAGGATGTGGAGGAAGCATTTCCCATGATAAGGAGAATAAGCATGGCCCACGAGAGCGGAAGAGTGAATGACAGACTACAAGTCCAAAGGTGGCTGTTCAGGGCAAGTGTCGCCACCACTAAACAAATCACCATGAGAAATAAGGCGTAACTCTCCATCCTGGATGTCTCCAGTTCAGAATGATACAAAGCCAATGGCCAAGGAGTCTAGAACTTTTGAGAAGAGAAGACTTTTGAGAAGTCAGTGAGAGTAAGTGGACAGAAGACTCAAGATGAGGGAAATTGTGGAATGTCACTCACCTAGAGAAGATTGGCTGGTGTGGGATGGAGGGTCAAACAATGGAGAAGAAGTAGTTCCCCCCCAAAGCGGCCTCCTTGGCTGGTTGGGGAGGGTTCATATGGGAAGGAGGCCTACTCGAGGCCAGTGATCTTGTCACCCACGTAGGATTTGGAGGTAAGCCCAAGATGAACTGCTGCTGCCTACCACTCTCCAAGTAGCAAACTGCATGCAACCAAAGCCCAGGTAATGGCTCCCCTTCCCCATGGAACTCTCCTGGTTTCAGCACCAAATGTTAGGGTCTCCGAAGGAGGTACACACGAGGCCAAAAGTGGTAAAGAATTATAAATTTATTAGGTCATCTGGAAACCAAATGGGCTGAGTCCCAAAATAATACCAGCACCCTGGGATGGGGAGTCAGAGATTTTAAAGGACTCTAAATGGGAATTCATTGAGTGGGTCTGGATCCTGAGCAAGTCCAGAGGGGAAAGTTAGCAAATGGAATATGTTCTAAGTGAAAGGGAATGTTGGTTGTGAAATGATCTGAAGGTCAGTTTCCCATGGGAGGGGATATCTATTTGATTATTTCATCAGACCTAACAAAGATAACCTACACTGAGCCCCTAACATCTCATTGAAGTTAGCATTTAAGTGTTCCTCCCATTGTCTTTCTCCAGAAGCTTCTGCTCCTGGTAAGTTGTTGTGATTTTCTGTATTTTCCTGTCTCTCCATCTTTTGGGGCGGTAATTTGCCCTGTCACCTCAATTCTCTGATGGATCTAAGAAAAATTATTTATTTTCAGCATGTTCAACCATTCTTATGTTGTGAGTGTGAAAGTAATAACTTATATGCTCTTCGCATGTTGGAACTGAAACCAGAAGTCCTCCTTTTAAGCATTTGTATGATATGTGCTTTGTTACATATTCCAACCTCTTGCCATCTTGTTTGCCTCTTTTCCAATGTAAGTTGAGATTTTCATGGTTCTTTGCACGTGGGTGATTTTGGATTATAACTTAGATATTTTGAATATTCTGTTGTAGGACTCTGGATCTTGTTTAAGTTCTATGGGAAAGATTGTTATTTGTTTTAGTAGACACCTGACCTTGTTTAGTTCAAACCACAAGTTTCAACCCACTTTCTGTAGGCTGTGGCTCTAATGTCAGTTTAGTTTTCCAGGACTTTGCAGTGCTGTTTAGACCTATCCTGTATGTGCACCACCCAGTGGTCAGTGTAGGACCTGGACTGAGATCTGTGCATTATCTCAGTTCTCAAAATATTTGTTATGTTAAGAAAGAGTAGACCCATAGTTTCACAAGTCGGGATTGAGCCCGCATTATCTCAGTTCTCAAAATATTTGTTATGTTAAGGAAGAGTAGACCCATAGTTTCACAAGTCGGGATTGAGCCCAGGAATTCATCAACTTCTTTTTGGGATCATTTCCCTATGCTCCATCTCTGCTATCTCCCTAGTACTTTTTGGTTCCCTAGGCCTCCTTTATCGTGCCCACAAACTGACCACTTCTGTGATTGTGTTGAATTCCAAGTCCAAGCAACAGGAGGATCAAGAAAAGTACAAAATAACCAATGGAGTTTGGCCTGGCTTTCTTAGAACCATTGCTCCACTAAATGGAGTGGAAAGTTTCTCTTCCCCATGGATTTGGCTCCTACAGTTTGCTTTTCCCATTTTTCACTGCTACCTCCTCTCTCAGAGAGGAGCCACTTGGGGGCTGGGGCATGAGAGAACAGAGAAAAGAACCAGGGTATTCCTTCTACTTTCTCCGAGCTCTAAGTGTTCCTTTTTTCTTTCTTTGACCTTTGATCTAGAAGTAGAGTGTTTTTCCTATATTTCTGTCTGCACTACAGCACCCACTTTCATGTTTTGAGTTGCATTGCCTTTAGGCCAGAGGATTCCAAAGGAGTTAATATGGTAAATTTACAGCTGGTTCAGTAGTACTTTGGTTTTTTTGTATTCTTCCTCTGTTGGTATGATATTTATTTTTCAGAGTTCTCAAATAGCTGTACACGAATCCATCCCAGGTTTTATTTTCATATTCTGTGGAAGAGAAAGGCTGGCATATATTTACTCCATCCTTACTGGAATCAGAACTCCTTGAGGAAAATCTTTGAAACATAAATCAGATTATGTCACTCCCTTACTCTCAACCTATCACACTTTCAAAAAATTTAAAACACATACTTCTAAAATGAATTGACACTCCTTCCAGCTGGCTTCCCAGGATGCAACGCAAGAACAAACAGAAACTTCATTTCATGTATACCAATATCAACCCCAATCAACAAAAAGAATATCAACACATATTAATACTTGCTGTTCATATGATACAGCCTCTGATTTCAAGTAGAAGGGGGACGGAAGAAAGACATTTGGTAAAATGAAATGAAAATCACAGAAATGAGTCAAGATATTTCCCAAGGAGAAATAGTTGGCTGTTGAACAAGTAAGCTCAGACACAATTCTATGAAAAGTTGCACAAAGAATACATTTCTGTGATCTGGGTTGGTCTTGGAAGGCCTCATAAAGAAGATGATGCTTTAGAGAGCCTCATTTATTCATTCAACAAATACTCATTGATGATTTTTTTATGTGCTAGCACCCACCCTGACATTCCTTTTTACACCACTCTGACTTTTCTATCATTCTGACAAAGCCTTTTGCCTAAAGTTAACGACTGGTCAGTGACAGAGTTCAAATTGAAGCTCAAGTTTTTCAGGGCTCTGAAGTCTGCACTTTATAAACTTCTAGAATGAGCTTCAGGTTATAAGTATAGGGAATAGCATATACAAAGATGCAAAATTAAGAAAACATAAGTGAAAGAGTAAAGAGTTCAGCTGATGTGTAGAGTTGCAGAAGTTGGTATAATAGAAAGACATCTGAATGCAGGTAGCCTAAAATGCCAACTATGTGATATGATAAATGTGTCCTTTTGAGAATATCAATCAAGTGTCACTGTGCAAGATCGATGTGAAAGCAAGAGATTGAATGACAGGAGACAAGTTAAGTCCCTTGATGTTGCTCAGCAATCTTATGCCTCAGCAAACCCTCTCCTTCCTCTTCAAGCTTCATAACACTTTTCTTCAGCTCCGTAATCCCCCATTCCCATTTTTGTGCTTTCAACAACTGACCTTTATGAGAGAACATTAGAGGAATTAGGTACAAATGCCTTTCATTCTTGACTCTTTACTGTCAAATTTATCTCTGGCTTGCCCCCATTCTATTTTCCTTAGTAATAATAGCTACCATTTTATACACTTACTGTCTCATGTGATCTTTTCAGCTACTCTGTGAAAAGGTTTAGTTATCCTCAATTTATAACAGAAAATTGAGGCTGCTTGTCAAGTTTGCCCAGATAGAAAGTGGTAGATTTGGGACTTTAACCTAGGGCTATTCAATTTCAAGGTCACCTAATAACTACTACAGTCTGACAGTGAGAGGTATCTGCACCATTTGTCTCTTGGGTTCCATTCTAACTACCTCCTCCCACCTCCTTGGTGTCCTTCTCCAGCAAGTAACCCTTGTCTTTCTCCTACAGAGTCAACCTCTCTCTTTTCATGGACATATTCTTGTCAGTGAATATATACCCTGAAGTCTCATCTACTAAAAAACAACATTAAACTAACAGTCAATTTTAATTATTTCCCCCTATAATCGTCACTCTAGTTATGTGTCTTTAAATATTTGTCTATCTTGTCTCTATTTCCTCACTTCTCACACTGAAATCTGCTTTCAGTCTCTACTACTACATGATATTGTTTTTGCTAATGCCACCAAATTAATAAATCCTATTCCAGTCCTCAGATTACCAAGCCTATTTCCAGTCTTCTTATCCTTGTTCCTCTGCCACTGTGTCCTCTATTCACAACCTCCTCACCATTACTTTATTTCAGAAGAGAAGCAGAGATCAGACTCTCAAACCTCAGAGGGAAAGTAGGGGAGGGTGGGAGTAAGGGGTAGAGATCAACCAAAGGACTTGTGTGCATGCATATGGGCCTAGCCAGTGGCCATGGACAACAGGGGGGTGGGGGCATATGTAGGGAGGAGTTTGGGATGGGAATGGGGGGGATGAGGACAATTATGTGATACCATAATCAATAAATAAAAGAAATACACAACTGCATAGTATATTGTACATGGTTCTTATAGCCTCATGGCCCTTCTTTAGCTTTTTAGTCTTATCTTCCCCTTCTTATTGTGCAACCTGTATTCCATATATATTGAGTGCCTTCCCCCAGCCCCCACCCCATACTCTCATGCCTTTGCATGTGCTTTGTAACCTCCGTTTCTTATATTTCTTCTTCAGGGTCACTAGTTGAACTACTTCCAAGATTCAGTTTAAATGTAATCTCCTATGTTCTACCATCTTGACTCACCTCCCTATGACCTCTCCACTCCCAACTCTTTCAAAGGTTCAAATCTCTGAACAGTTTATTTTTCTGCCCTCTATTTTATCATAGTACCTCTAATAGCACTAATAGGTCCTAATAGCAATCATTATATGCCCCAATGAGACTATAAATTCCTCAAAGACAGAACATGGCTCATAAACATTTTTTATTATGCTGCCTGGCACATAATATGTGTTCAGTGAATGTATGTTGAACTTAAAGAATGAATTAATAATGAATATAAAATAGAGGAGAGAATAGCCTTGGCTAGGTATGGGAAAGAGAAGATGAACAAAGCAGCAAAGATGATTGGGGATATTGGTATCAATGGCAGAGAATGGAAAGCTAATAGGCTTGAAGTAAAAATGCTGAAATAGGACTGGTTGCATTAACTGTACAATAAGATGTCCAGGTAACAATTCTGAGCTGTTGAAAATAGAAGCACAAAACGTGGGAATGAAATTGAGTTTTCTAATATTGAACCTGGAGATGCCTTCTCTTATAGAAAACAGATGTCCCAACAGAACTTATTTTGATTAAAATTTCCCTGTATCACTTTCTTATCTCTCGTAGATTTGTTGAAGATCATTATTAAGAGCTTCCCATTTATAATCCTCGACTAAATTACTCTAATTGCATGTGTGTAAGTAAATGAGAGGTGAGAACATCATCCACGTTCCCTTTTAGTCATCCATTCATTCAACAAATATTCTGCAAGTACCTGTTCTCTACCACACTCTGTGCTAGGTTAGGTTCTAGTCTAAAGAAGACAAAGTCCCTGCCTTCATGTGATGCATGGCATTTGATCAAAACACCATAAAACAAATAATCACATGAACATATGTAAAAGAAATAATAACTTAGAAATTGTGAAAACCACAATGAAGTAAAAGTAGAGAATAATTGAGGGAATGCCTCAAGAATTATTTGAGAAAGTGACATTTAAGCTAAGACTTTGATGTTTAACCTTCTCAATGGCCAATTATTTAGACAAAGACAAAAATACAAATTTAGAGCCATTGAATGTTGGAAATCTTAGCTGCATAGTCAACTGATCATATCAACCTGATATATATATATATATATATATATATATATATATATATATATATATATATATATATATCATTGCCATCATCCCATTCTCACAAATCAACTCAGTTATTGCTGCAAAGGAGCAAAGACTGCTGGGATAAGGGGATAGGAAGGGCTCGGTGGTAACTAGTCATCAAAAATGACCCCCAATAAACCATTACTTCCCAGTGCTCTCACTCTTTTACAATCTCCTACCACATCGACTCTGGGCTGGTCCTGTGACTAATTTTCACCAATAGTATGTGGCAGAAATTATGCTTTGTAATTTCTGAAGTTCAGTCTTGTTTCACCACTTGGTACACTCCTTCCTGAACCCAGCTATTTTGCTGTGATAAAGCCCAAGCAACAATGTAAAGAGGTCTGTAAGAAGAAAAACCAAGCACTCAGCCAACAGTCCAGCTGAGTTCCCAGCCAATAGCCAGCACCAACCCACCAGCCATGTGAACAATAGCATTTCACACCTTGCAGCCATGCCAGAAAAACTGATAGCACATGAAGTAGAATGGCCAAGTCAATACACACTATCACGAAAAATAATAAACCATTGTTGTGTTATCAATAAAAGGTTGAAGTGGTAACTGAAGTGCTTACACTAATGAAAGACCAAAAGTAAGATAATATTTTAAGGCAAAGCTGCATAAATTATCTTTTTTGTGCTTTTTAACTTTATTTATTAGAGAGGGAGAAAGAGAGAGGAAGAGAGAAGAAGAAGAAGAAGAAGAAGAAGAAGAAGAAGAAGAAGAAGAAGAAGAAGAAGAAGAAGAAGAAGAAGAAGAGAGAGAGAGAGAGAGAGAGAGAGAGAGAGAGAGAGAGAGAGAGAGAGAGAGAGAGAGATTTGTTGTTCCACTTATTCATGCATTCATTGGTTAATTCTTGTACTTTCCCTGACCAGGGATTGAACCCGCAAACTTGGAGTATCAGGACAATGTCCAAACCAACTCTCCTACTAAATCAGGGCCATGTTTTTTGCTTTTTATTTAGTTTTTCCATTCCCAAACTTTTTACTTTTATAATCATCATGATTGCCTTTATAATTAGAAAACATAAATATAGTAAGAATTTAAAAGTAGGAACATTCCTAGGTGGTTTGAGTATAGCCTTGGCCAGGGGTTTGAGTGGTCAGCTTGATAGATGACTGCCCACACAATCCTTTTGCTGACTTTCTGTTGACTGCACAAATAAGGACCATGTTTTTCATATAGTCAGTGCAGTATTTGTGAAATATCTTCCTGACTCATGAGTCCAGGCAGGCCACCGTTAGAGGTTGAATAAAAGGCACCCTCTCCATTTATTTTTGAGACTTGAAGTAGAAAGGAGTTAAGCAAAGAAATGAATTCAATAATATAGAAAAAAAAATCATGTAGCTAAATGAGGCTGGAAGGCTTGGGGACTTGGGCAGAGTGGCTGGACATTTCTGGAAACAGTTGAAACCCTGCATTGAGAGAAGAATCTAATGCAAACCTTTACATATCTTAACAGAACTCTTGCCAGTTTGAATCTTCACCTTTTACTCAGTTTCTTTACCAGCACACCTTTTGCCATTAAATTAGCAAATGAAAATCCATTTCCATCCAATCTGTGGAATGTGCATTAACTTATTCAGATTCAGTCAACTAGCAACTTTGGTGGCAGTCTTCTGTATATGTACATCTAAAAATTTGTATATATATATATATATATATATATATATATATATATATATATTCATATGGAAAATAATATAAGAAATAATATAAGAATAAACTGTGTTTTACATACAACTGTAAACCTACTTTTGCTCCACCCTGTATATGTATGTACATATGTAAATTTTATGTATAAATGTAACAGATAGTCACAACTTGATTATAAATACTTCTGCTTTAACAAGCAAATGTTATTTACTTCTTCCCTCCAAATTAGAAATAAACTAAATCAAAGCCACTTTCATAGTTAAGGTACAGCTGAGGTTATTTTGAAATAACATAATGAGAGAAGAAATGCTTTAATAGTTTCAAGACAAATCCCAAACTTTTGGTTTTGAAAAAAAAAATCTTTGCTAAAAACTACTTGTTGAAATAAGCAACTCAAGAAGTGCACAAAGGGATGTAATTGGAAAGTTTCTGTCTCATACTTTGATGGTGTGGGTGTTGGACTTAGCATGAGTTGATGGTGCGAGAAAATGGATTCTTGACAGCAAAACGTATTCAACTTATTCAATCAACTGTGGTTTGAAAATTGTCTCATTTTTACCTTGTATTAGAATTACAAAAATGCAATAAATATGTAAATGTGTTCTGATTCAGGAAAATACCTGTACGTGAAGACTAATGTCTATGGAAATAAAAAAATCTTGCCTCAGTGACATCTAATAAAGCCTGTAAGAAAGCCACTGCGATATAAGAATCATTGGGGAAAATATAGGTTTTAAATTGATAAAAACTTTTAATAGTGACCGGTCCAGGTATAGTGACTTCAGGAGTTGGATACATAGCGAAGGGCCTTTGTTTCAGGTGATTCTGTAGGCAGCATGTGAGGACCTACACTCTTTAGAATTGTGCAGAAAGCCTTATTTACTGACTTGCCAGAAAAGCTGTTAGAAAAATCTCTGGTTTTAAATGAAAAGTAGTATGCACTCATTGATTTATTCAAAACATATTTATTGGATTACTACTCCATGTCATGCCCATTATAGATCCTGGGGATATAGTAGTGAACCTAATCTCCCAGAATCTACATTTTAGTAACTAAAAAAAAAAATGGCAGTAAGCACAATTTTTAAATGGTTGTAAGAGCAAGATCCATTTGTGAGTGATACCTGTAATTTCACTTGCACAGCTGTGGCTAACTCCTAAACAGTGATTTAAATTTCCTTATGGGCATCTCTATCAACATCAGGGGACCACCTTCACCTCCAAGATTTTTCCCTTTCTGCTTTAGCTCCTGACTTTCTATCCTTCATCTCCCTGAGGCTGACTTTTGGGGATCAGGATACTTTAAGAAATGAATGTTGACACCACCTATGGAATAGGCCCCTCAGCTTGTTTTAATCCCAAAGGAAGGTACTGACTGTCCCAAACTGTTGGTTAAAGGTCATGCTACACACACACACACACACACACACACACACACATATATATATATATATATATATATATATATATATATATATATATATATATATATACTGAATGGCCAGATTATTATGACCACCACATCAGAACTTCATTTGGGCCATGTTTTCCCTTGAATACTGTGGTGATTCTTTTTGGCATTGACTCCATGAGATGTTGAAAGGTGATGCGAGGAATCTGACACCATGCCTGATGAGTAGCACTGTCCAGTTCTGTGAGATTTGATGATTGTGGAACCAGCTGCCTGATGGCTCTTTTAACTTCGACCCACAAATACTCAATTAGATTGAGATTTGGTGATTGTGGGGGCCACCTAAGTAAGGTAAAGTCTTCCTCATGTTCTTTAAAAAAATTTTTTTCTTTATTGATTATGGTGTTACATGTGTGTCCCTATTCTTCCATTACACCCCCCATACCCCCTACTCATGCCCTCACCCCCCTGTTGTCTGTGTTGGTAGTGACATTACCAAAGCAACTGGTGATTGGAAGAATCTTATTCTTTTAAAAAAGTTAAACAGTATGCCATGTTATGCTGGCAGCAGCCCCATTCATCTTGTGTTTACTGCATCTCTTGATTGCAACATTTTCTCTTGTGCTTGATTTAATCTCCTGTTGTTTGTTCATCATGGTCCCTAAGCATACAAAATCTGCTGCTAATGTTGCCAGGAAGAGGCCACATAAAGTGATTGACCTGAAAATAAAATTAAAGGTGTTTAAGGACTACGAAGTGGAAAATCAGTGATGGTTATTGCTCTCCAGTCAGGCATGTCCCATGCCACCAGAGCTTTGATCTTGAAGAACAAGAACAAAGCGACAGAAGCTATTAAAGCCTCTGCTTCATTGAAAGCAACAAAACTAACAAAAACTCAAGAAGAGCCTATATTAGACAGGGAGAGACTACTAATGACCTCAATTGAAGACCAGACACAGAAGCATATCCCTCTCTGCATCATGATGATCACAGCCAAAGAAAAAGTCGGTTTATGATGTGGAAAAAAGGCTAGACCCAATTATGGTTTTGAATTTACTGTTAGTTCTGGGTGGTATAAATGATTCAAAAATTATCACTCAGAACAGCAATGCATGACTGAATGGTTAAAGAACTATAGCTCCTGTTCATTGGATTCAAGTGATAATGGACTTTATAACTAAAATAATTTGCTGGAAATAATGGAACTAATTTACAAATTTATAGCAAGGTTCATAATTCACATCACTGAAAGAGGGGCATGTAGGATTCATCTAATCAGTGTTATGGGGCTCTAAGTATGGTTCGTACATCAGAAACTAAAATCCAAAATGGACTAAAAGAAAGTTTTCAGCTTTCCTGAGGTTACTAGTTAATAAACTTAAGATCTTAGTTTACTTCTTCTTCCATGGGCTGTATCCTTTCAAGCTTCTTAAACAGAATATTAAAAAAAAAACAATAGTATGGACTGCAAATAGCCAGACTTAAATTCTTGAGTAAATCTGAACCTCAAACTACCCCCCAACTACTCTTCCTAATTATTCCAATAAGAGGAAAAGCAGTGGATATCTTTTCTTTTATTTGTGTAAAGTTAAGGTACCAACTGAATGCTGCCAGGCTGTCTTTATAGAGCTGACAAGCAGTTACATTAGGGGGAAAAACGAAGCACCTCAATAGATACCCTTCAGAGCTTTAAACCTACCAGGCCTGTTTACAATAACTCTAATGCGTAGGTATAAAAGAGGTGCCAGGAAGGAGCCTACAGTGGCACTGTGACTTGATTCTTTGCAGCTTCCAATCTCCTTGTAGAGATGATCCCCTCTCATATGTTTGTCTCTTATAACACTATTCATTTGAGACAAATATTAAGATGCTCCCAGGTATATAGACAAGGGAATGTCAGATATGTAATCAGGGAAGGGAAATGGACTATGAAACCAGAACAATCTTAAAACAAGAAACCAGCTTTATCTTCTTCCATATTAGTAGTTTTTATTTGTTTTATTTTCAAAGGTATCCCCAAAGCCCAACACCCCAGTTGTTAACTCTCTTGTCTTAGGACTAAGATGTATCTGGGACCAGCTTGGTTCAATTCAAATCTCAGTTCTGATATGTGAGACTTGGACAAATGAATTAATGGTTTCTGTTTCCTCCTATGTAAACTGGGGAGAATAACAGTACCTACCTTTCAGGGTTTCTGTGGCAATAAAGTATACTTATAAAGAACTTAATATAGTGCCTAGCTCACAGGACCTTGATGTTCTTTGATGTAGCTATTATTATTATTATTCACTTAGCCAAGGGATAGGGTAAATTAGTCAGTTGCATCAGCCAAGACAAATTAGACCTAATCTGACAATCTTGATTTGTGAGCATTTTTCTTTCAGTAATCTGACATCTTTCTTGCTTTCTCCATGGCCTCCAAATAAAAAACAAAACCACACAAACTGCTTGTGTTCAAATTGTGTCTCTACCACTTAGCTATATCTGTGTGACATTCTTAAGTTACTTAACACCTCTGTCTCAGTTTCCTCACACACAAAAAAGAGTATATTAGTAGCATCTTTATGATCAGTTCATTGTGAGAATTAGATGAGTTATTTCACATAAAATCCTTAAAACAATGACTTCTAAAAAGATTGAATGGGATTGGGACAAGAATGAAAAAAGCCAAGGCAAGTCCATTTTAAAGACCAGGAAATTGGAATACAAAGAGGTTAACTAACTTGTCTAAAATCTTGCTGCTAAAAATAAAATAAAATAATAAAATAAAATAAAATAAAATCTTACAGTTAGAAATGGTAGATCAAGGATTTGAACATCTTCTGAATGTACTTTTTTCCTAGAGATTTTTTTCTCTCCTATTGTTTCCCAATTCTCCCTTTTATGAGCTTCCTCCTTCACAGTAGTATATTTATTCACCACCTATATGTATGTTGTGTCAACACACCTTTGCACACACAGTATCCTTTGCTTGGAATGTCCTTTCCAAGTCCTTTATAACTCTCTTAATTAAGGCCTAAATGAAATTTCACCTTGCAAAATTGAGTCTCACTGACTTGATTTCCAGCCTACGTCGATCTCTTTGCCTCTTGACTCTGGAATTCTCAGTATTTAAATCAAACCTTGACACTAGTGACTAACACTTATTTAGTGCCTACTGTGTACCTAGGTATCATGTAAGCAATGCATGATCTCATTTAATCCTCCCAAGAAGCCAAGAGCTAAGTGCTTTTATTAGCAGCCTCATTTTATAGCTGAGGAAATGAGGCTCAATAAGGCTACGTAACTTGTTCGTTACTAGTTAGTTGAGGAGAAAAGATTCCATGTGATCCCTAAGACTACACTCTTCCCCACAACATTCCACTGACTGGTATCTTTAGGTTCTCTTCACGTGTCTCTCTCTCTCTCAACTCCCCAGCTTGAATCTAAGCTAATTGAGGGGAACAATTATGTCTTATTTATCTTTATAATTCCAGTGTGCCTAGTAGCATAGAGCTTGGCAAGGAATGGGTATAATAAATATCTTTTTAATAAGAAGCAGCATCTAACTTAATCCATAATTTCACCTTGAAAATCAAACAGAAACAAACATGAATCATGTTTATGGATAAAATTAGGCAAGGTAGTATGGTTTAATCATCAATTCCATTAATCATTAGTGGCAGGGTGATGTCTGCATATTCTGGAGCCTGAGATAAGTTTCTTCTTGACTTTCAGTCTTTCCTCACTAACTCATTCAACAAATTGTAATAGAGGTAGAAAAATGCATAGGGTATTGTGGGAGACAGAAAAAATAACTGACTGGGGGCAGGGGAGGGTGTTGGTGAAGATTTCTCAGAGTAGGAGGCATAGCCCCATTCAGCAGCCACTGCAGTACCATTTCAATAGATGCATAATAAATGGCAGCAATAATAGCATTACCTAAATAAATAATGGAAATGGGCTAGAGTTGGCAGAGATCACTTGATTTTAGAATTCTTAGTGAAAGGATCTTAAAGCTTAAGGGCATGAGATTTGCCAGGGCTTAAAGTATAGGATTTTTTTTATAAGTAAAAGATAGGGGAATAAAAAAAGAATTCTCCAGGTATTGAAGGCCTTTTAACTGCCAGATGTTTGATATATTTTATTTCATTTCATTCCCAAAAGGATTACCCTTTGAGACAGCATGGAGGAACCTGAGAGTATTATGCTAAGTGAAATAATGCAGTCAGAGAATATGAGACAAGTCCTTTCTCCAATTTTATGGTAATAATTGAGGACAGGAAGGTGAGGTGACTTATAAATTATGAAGATCAGTTTGACTTCAGTTTTAGTGCTCTTTCCAGGAATAATGGTAGCAAACTCTCATATAGTGCCTATGAATTACAAAGCAGGTTTCTTAGGTTGTCACATGTATTACATTATTTAACCCTCTCAACACCCCCAATGAGGTTGGTAATAATATTACCATATTATTTTACAGATAATAAAATGGAGATACAAGGAATTAAGCAATTTGATCTAGACCACACAGTAAAGAACATGATGGAACCAGAATTTAAACACAAGTAATTGTCTCTTAAACCATGTACACTAGGCTGCTTCCACTATGTTAGATCTAGTTAGTTAGAAGGAGATATTGCCTTCCCAATTCTGCCAGGCCAATTTTTTCCTGTGAAGGTGACTGATTGGAATAGGTGTGATAGAGAGTAGAAAAAGAGATCCGGACTCAGCAGAAGAAATCATTTCTTACTACCTTTTTTCTTCCCCTGCTTTACCAGAAGGTCAAAGAGGTGGGCAGCCTGGGGACATAGAGATCACAAACTGCTTGCTCACCCCTGTCCGTGGATCTGACAAGTTGTGGGGTATCTCAGTTTTCTCAGAGATACCCCACAACTAATCCCCTCAACCTCATCCTAGAGAAATGTACAATGTTTGGCATTAAATCCTGAAATTTCTCTTCAATTTAGCCTATTTACTATTTACTGCCCAGAATGAGTACCATGCCTATGAGGAATGCCAGAGTAAACTCATGATGGGGTTTTCCCCTTTAAGGAAATTTGAACTTATATAGATCCCAGTTACGTGTGTGTGTGTGTGTGTGTGTGTGTGTGTGTGTGTGTGTGTGTATGTGTGTGTGTTTTGTGGAGCAGAAGCTAGGGGAAGAGAATCATGACATTTTCCAGTCTTTGAACTGCAGTAACCTAAGATAAGGAATGAAAGAATATTCTAGATCAAGGCAAGCTCCATGTAAACTCCTATTCCTAACAGCAACAAACATGCTGATTTGCCCTGATATGGGCTGTCAAAAGAAATACAACCCCTTACCCTCTCACTATTCAACTTACTACCTTTCACTGTATTTTTTATGACCTATTTTATTTTATTTTTAATTTTATTGATTATGGTATCACATAGTTGTCCTCATCCCCCCATTCCCATCCCAAACCGCTCCCCACATATGCCCCCACCCCCCTGTTGCCCTTGGCCACTGGTTAGGCTTATATGCATACACACAAGTCCTTTGGTTGATCTCTCCCTCTTATCCCCACCCTCCCCTACTTTCCCTCTGAGGTTTGAGAGTCTGATCGCTGCTTCTCTTTCTCTGGGTCTGTTTCTGGTCATCAGTTTATGTTGTTCATTATTCCCTCTAGATGTGTGAGATATGTACCTTTCATTGTTGCTGCCTGTTTTTTTTTTCTTTTCTTTTTACAAATTAGATGCCATCAACATTTGTCATGTCACTTTGGTGAAGAGTAATGCTTATTAGTTGGTTTAAATGGAGAGCCAATTAGAGCAAACAGGAGGCTGGTCCAGATTGTATCTCCTAAGGGCACTTCCATCTGACATGCAAATAACTTGCTGCTTGCTACTCAGTGACATTCAAATCCAGCTCCCCCACATTATTTGGAATTGAATGTATAATGCCAGGGTCCCCACTGAGCTGGCTGGGACACCCTTTCTTACAGAAAAGCAAATACTAATTGAAATTGGCACCCCCCCCATCGGATAGAAATAAGAAATGAGGCATATACTCAAGCTCCCTGTTTCCAATCGTTGAGGCAGTACAGAGAATGGTTCGTAACAAGCCAGAGAACTTCCATTCTGTTTCCTGCAGCTTGACTTTATCAAACTTTATTTATTTATTTATTTATTTATTTATTTATTTATTTATTTATTTTTAATTAAGTTTATTGAGGTGACATAAAATTAATAAGATTATATGAGTTTCAAGTGTACCTTTCTATGATACATGATCTGTATATTGCATGTGTGTCCATCACCCGAAGTCAAATCACCTTTACATCCTCAACTAAATTAATGTTGTGACACCCACCCCCAGTTGAGGTGATAGAGTGGGTGGCTTGCTCAGCCAGCATAGTTCAGTGGTTGAGCACTGACCTATGGACCATGAGCTCGCTCTCTCTCTCTCTCTCTCTCTCTCTCTCTCTCTCTCTCTCTCTCTCTTTCCTTTAGTCCTAAAATCAATAAAAATGCATTTTAAAGAAGTGGTTAGCTCAAAAGATTTCCAAGGAAATAAACCTCTATTCCAATCTATAAGCAGAGAAAAGTGTTGGCTGAAATCAAACCTGCAGTGACTGTTGTGGGAAAAGAAAGAGGGACAAGTACGAGGGAGGGAAGGGGAGATAAGAGGAACTTATGAAAGGGTGAGAATGAGTGCAATACTGGATAGCCAAGACCAGAAAGAAGGTGAAGGATGCAACAGCTGCTGATCAAACCCCTTAGTATAGAGCTGAGATATCAGGTAGGGTTTTTTCCCCTTTGAGAAATAACTAGATCAGTGAGCATATTAAAGACCTCATTCAGCAGAACTGTGATTATAGCTGCTCCAGCTATGGAGTAGGGAGAACAAAAGACAAACCACTGGATATGGGAATGATTAGGAGATCTGAGGCAAGGAGGATTGAGAGTAGAGGAACAAATGCAACAATTGATGAGGCAATAGTAGCAAGACATTAAAGGTTGGATTCAGATGTTGACATTTTCTTTGCTATTCGGTGTCACAGTCTCAGGGAAAGAAAGACTTGCACAATCCTCAAGGTGAAATGAAGACCTGAACAGAATCACTGAAAAGAATAGAAAACAATCGTAAACAATTCAAATGATGATTTGTTGTTAGGATTAGATGCCCAGTGATGTAAGTAAATATTCACACAGAGGCTGTGTGGCGGGAATATTAATAATTCATACATTGGGATGTTTCCCAGGGATCTATTTGCTATGATTCAAGTTGGAGGCGTGACAGAATTTGATGTAAGTTGCAGACCCAAGGGACAGCTACATGTTGCATGGTTAGAAATAAAGCTACAAAGGAGAGAATCAGATAAATTTTGGAACTAAGGAATCAGCTAATGGAATCCTCCCCTTGACAGGTAAAGACACTGGCTAGAAAGGAGAGGTATTTGCTCAGTGAATTACTGTGGGATCTGGGTTTTTAGACCAGAAATCTGTACTCATCCTCATACAGTCACTCTCTCTGTGTGTCCAGAACAAATGAGAATAGGGACAAAGAGACACTAGAACCAAATGCAATTCCTCACCTGCACCCATATCTCTAGGAATGGGAAATGGGTAGATACTGAAATTGGTTATTTAAAAAAGGAGAGAGAAACGCCTACAAGAAAGGCTGGGCCATCACAGCAAAAGAGGAATGGGTTCTTCGTCTCATTATCTGAATTAATTAAATGGAAAAAAGCATCAAATAACACGCAGCCAAAATGATTCTCTGGCATCATCTACAAATTGAAATATATTTTTTGAGATGCTTCTATGTATTTCATGCTATGTGAGGCTGTGAGAGATGTAAGTGAGGCATGATACTTAATTTGCTCTCTTAAAGGCGATGTTCATGTGGGTGAGGAAAACAGCTCCAGCAAGTGAATTTGGCTACCAAAAGGCCTGGATTTTCCACATTAGTTCTCATTTAAAATATTCAGCTCCATGATCCTCTCTGTATATTCATAGTTGCGAAGCAATGTCTTAAGTCATTTGGTTTAGAAATTTTGGTCACTCATTCATTCAAGATATATTAAGTGTCTGCTCTGTAGCAAGCACTGTACATGGTGCTGGGGACACAATTATAAACAGGCACAATCCCTGGCTTCATGAAGTTCAGAGTCTGAGACACAGACAACTAAACACACAATTACAGTCATAGTATAAAGGGTTTCATGGAGGGAAACATATCCTGTTATAGGAACATAGAGGAGGGGACACTTTTATGCTTCCTGGAGACTGAAAAGACTCAGAGGTGAGGGCTAAGGTAAGGACTAAAGAACAAGTACTATTGTAATTAACAAGGCAATAGGAGCCCTTGCTTGTGTGGCTCAGTGGATAGTGTGGGCCTTCAGACTGAAGGGTCCCCGGGTTTGATTCCGGTCAAGAGCACATGCCCAGGTTTCGGGCTTAATCCCTAGTAGGGGTGTTCAGAAGGCAGCCAATCAATGATTCTCTCTCATCATTGATGTTTCTATCTCTCCCTCTCCCTTCCTCTCTGAAATAAATAAAAAATATATTTTAAAAAATAAAGTAAAATAAATTTTAGAAATTTAAAACATCCAGATTGGAAAGAAAAAGTAAACTATCTCTATTTGTAGATCGCATGATCTAATATATAGTAAATCCTCAGGAATTCACTAAAAAATAAGTGTCTGATCTTCCAATCTTCAATAATCTGATTAACTTTAAAATGGTAAGTGCTTGCTCTAGTCAGTTTGGCTCAATGGATAGAGCCTAGACCTGCAGACTGAAGGGTCCTTGGTTCAATTCCAGTCAGGGCACATGCTCCGGTTGTGGGTTCAATCCCCAGTAGGAAGAGTGCAGGAGGCAGCTGATGAATGATTCTCTCATCATTGATGTTTCTATTTCTCTCTCCCTCTCCTTTCCTCTTTAATATCAATAAAAATATATTTAAAAAAACACAAGGCAATAAGAGAGCATGAGGAAAGGAATGGAAAGATGTTCCTGGAAAAGAAAATAGCAGGTGCGAAATTCCTAAAGGAAGAAAACAAAACATAGAAACTATTAAAAATCAATTAAATTGTAGGTTGCAGGCATTAAATATATTACAAGGTCAGAAAGGGTGGGGAAAACTGAAGGTCTTTGGTGTTTTTTGTTGTTTTGTTTTGTTTTGTTTATGCAGAGGTAGAAGGAGAGTAAGTGAGAATGAAGACTGGAAGAAATTCCACAATACTGGAAACTGCCAAATATAATTTTAACTTTCAAAAAAGTTTTAAAGTATTTTACAGACTACTGATTAGTGTGTTTGGTGTTAATCCAGCTCCATATTTCTAAATGTATTGTTAAGGACTGGTTTTAAAACATATTTAAAAAATACAAAGGTTGGGGGGGGGGCTGTAAGAGATCAACCAAAGACTTGTATGCATGCATATAAACATAACCAATGGATACAAGACATGGGGGGGGGGAGGTGAAGGCATATGTTCAAGGGGGGGTAGGGGAGGCTGGGGGGGAGGTCAAGGGGGAATAAAGGAGACATATGTACTGCTATTTGTAATGCTTCAAACAATAAATAAATAAATAAATAAATAAATAAATAAATAAATAAATAAATATCAGAAGTAATATAATAAAACAAAATGCTTCCTTAAAAAGAGGAAAGAAAATACAAAGTAGAGCTCACAGAGTGTTAGACAGGCCAGGCTGTTTTTTCCCCCTACTCATGGGATTAGGAACTCAGAGAAAATGTATAATCAGAACATATCTGAGGGTCTTGATATTTTTTCAACATATGGAGAAATAAGGCTGATGATTCTAGACTTTAATGGATGCTCAATAGATGAGTGACCACCCTGAAACACGCAAATGACGCATATCAAATATGATAGAATACAGAATAAGGAGCCAACAAAGATCTTTCTTCTCAACCAGGTCATAAGTGCTCTACAACTACAGTGACTATGTAATTTATCCAAACTGGAGCATTTTGATAGTGACAGGGTCATTTAATAATTATGTAAGTAACATATGCATTAACCAGCTCTGTCTCCAGACAGACCGGGATATATGGCCCTGATCTATAATTATTTAGTGAATGAATGAATGAATGAATGAACAAATATACGAATGAATCTCATCTAAGAGCATGACTTCTCCTTAAGTCCTTCTGAAGTGTGTCATAGGCAACATTATCAACTATCTTTCTAATTCTCTGCTGTTGCTTCCGAAGAGTTATTCATCTTGCAAAAATTGTCCTCTTCTAAGTTTTGTATCTTCAACAGGTGTTCAATACCATGTAGAAAACCTTCTGGTCATTCTTCCACATTTATTGCAAACTTTGGAACCACTCTTAACCTATCCCATTCTCATACAAGCCTCACTGTTATCCTTAGGGGACTTTAAAGATCACTAATTCATTTAGACCCCTGATCCCACAGTTCCTTGTACTCTTTAATTTTGGTGAGTTTCTTTTCTGCTCCAACTGTAACCACACCCTGCACTGCATTAGCACTTGGTTGAGCGTCATCCTGTGTACCAAGAGGTTGCTGGTTAGATTCCCAGTTCAGAGTACATGCCTTGTTGTGGACTTGATCTTCAGTAGTGGGCATGCAGGAGACAGCTCATCCATGTTCCACTCTCACATGCATGTTTCTCTCTCTCTTTAAAAAAAAAAAAAAGCAATACAAATATTTAAATATTTTTAAATCTCATAATTTAACTATGGTGGCATTCAAGAATGTTTTTAATTTTCAGAAGTTTGGCTATTAAATGTCTTAACATGGATTTCTTTATATTGTTTTTAATTCGATTAGCATCTTGAAGCTGTAGGTTTATGTCTTTTGCTAAATTTGGGGAGATTTTGGCCATTTTCCTTCAAAACACTTCTTCAACTCTACCCATTTTTTTCCTCTCCTGGAATTTCAATGACATGGAAGTTATTGGGGCTTTCTCTGCCTTTTTTTTTTTTTTTTTTTTTTTTTTTTTTTTTTTTTTTTTTAGTTTATTATTCACATTGGTTTTTTTTTTCTTGTTCTATTTTCAAATTCACAGATACTTTTTTTTCCTGCCTTCTCCATTCTGATTTGAGCCCATCCACTGAGTTTTTTTTAATTTGTTTATTGTATCTTTGATAAGAATTTTTATTTCTTTGCTGAGGTTTTCTATTTTTGTTTTAAGTGTGTTTGTAATTGCTTATTAAATCATTCTTATGATAGTTACTTTTAAACATTTTTTAAAATAATTCTAACATCTGTGTCATCTTGTTACTGGTTTTGGTTGAGAGTTTTTTTGTCATTCCAGTGAAGATCATCCTGGTTCTTGATGTGACAAGTCATTTCTTATTGAAACCTGAACATTTTGGGTATTTTGTTATGAGATTCTGGATCTTACTTATTTTGTTTTAGAGGTGTTGACTTGTTACTGCCATGCTGAAATTAAAATCCAAGTTTTCCATAGCTTCCACTGATATTATGGAGGAATACGTTGAAAGTTTACACTTTCTACAAGACTTCCACTAACATTACTCCAACAACTAGAAGGTGGGATCTGTCGTTCAGGTGGAAATGAAAGTGCAAGCTCCCCACATGATTTTCAGTGACACCATGCTACAGGGTTCCTGTTAACTCTTGATGAAGATAAAAATCCCAGCTCCCACTCAGCATTCTCTAACATTTTCTTGGCAGGGATTGGTGTAGGGTTGGGTGCATCAGTACAGCTTGACTAGAGTGAAAGTCTAGCCTCCTGATTTTGTCTTTGCTGACAGTGTTTGGGAGTGGGACCACAGATTTTTTTCTGTGGTGTTTGGTTGGAGTTTTCTGTCTTGCTGCTTTTCCCCTTTCCTGATCTTTTGTCTAGAGGCAGCAGGAAAAGGGGTCTGTGCCCATTATTGTTGCTGCACCCAATCTGGAATATATGAGGCAAGAGTAAGGCCAAAGGACTCCTTTTGTGTCATTCCTTGGAACCCAAAGTCTCTAGTTTACCTGCCTTTCTCTGTCTAACTTTCAGTCTTATTTTTTCTATTGATAATTACCAGGGTTTTTAACTATATTTAGTGAACAGAATAGAGAAAAGTATGCCTTCTTCACCGTACTGGAAGTAGAAGTCCTATAATTCCAAATGATAATTTTATATTTTTGACTTATTTTACCTTCCAGCAGAATCTGACCCTGTCAACTATTGTACATATTCCTTCTTGAAATTCTCTTTATTTTGATTTCTACTCTACTCTCTTCTTTTCTTTCTAATTATCTTGCTGCTCATTCTTAGTCAACATTATCAGATCCTTTTCCTCTGCCTATCTGATAGATTTGGGGGTTCCCCCTGTTTCACTGTCAGATTTCTAATTTTCACTTTATAGCTTATCATGATTGACTCCGATCTAAATAGCAAGCCCTGATTCTTTTTTTTTTGGCCAAATTCTCCATTCATATGTCCAATTGCCTATAGGACATAAACATTTGAATACCTCTCAGGTGTTACAAACTTAACATATAAAAAATTAAACTCATCACTTTTTTCATCTCAAACCTGACACTTTCTTCCTGTATTCTTGAAAAGGTGGTATGATATAGGGGTTAAGTATGTGCACTCTGAAGCCTAGATTCAAATTCAAGTTCATTTGATCATTATCTACATAGCTACAAGCAAGTTTTTTAATGTTTTAGTGCACTATCTTTATCATATGTAATGTGGGGTAATAGCTATTTTATAGATTGAAGGGTAAATTATTATGACTTAAAATTCTTCAACAGCTTTCCTCCTCTTTCATTAACCAATACAAATCCATTACCATGGCAAACAACACTTAGTCCCATGTTTGACACCCTCCCTGTCACTTCCTTCCTAATTATTGCTAATATACAGTCTATAATCTGCCCTATTAAACTTGCAGTTTTTAAAATGTGCCATGTTCTATTATGCTAAGTGAAATAAGCTAGCCAGAGAAAGATAAATATCACATGATTTCACTTATATGTGGGATATAATGATCAACATAATTTGATGAACAAGAATAGATCCAGAGACAAATGGCAGGGGCGGAGGAGGGGGTAGAGAACAACTAAAGGACTTGTATGCATGCATATTAGCATAACCAATGGACACAGACACAGGGGTAGTGGGGACTTGCCCGGGGTGGGAATGGCTTGGGGGGGTGTCGATTGGGAAAAAAAATAAGACATATGTAAAACTTTAGACAATAAAAAATTGAAATGATGTTAATAGGAAACAAATAATAAAATATTATCTATACATTTAAAAAATGTGCCATGTTCTTTCTATCCCTACTGCCTGAAAGGTTTTGTCCTGCCCTTCTAAAATAATGTCGTCTTTTAAGAAGCTGCTGAAGAGCTTTCCTTGATTTATTTAACAGTTTCACAACCTTTGTCATGTTCCAGGAAGTATTCTAAAAATCTCTCCATGCATTAACTCATTTTATTCTTACAATTCCAGATGTGATAGTATTATCTTCATTTTATTGATAAGGAGAATGAAACACTGAAGGATCACACAACTAATAAAAGGCCAAGTGAATATATCACTCTAGTCTCATCCTTTCAAACCCAAGGTTAGACTGGGTACCCATTTTCTGTGCTTTTATTTACATGTAAACATACCTCTAACTTAGCATTTAACAGTCTTTTTATTTCTATTTTTATAATTTATTTTATTTTTAATTTATATTTCTTGTCAAAAGTATTACAAATGTCTCCCTTTCCCCCAACTGACCGCATCCTCCTCACTCCTCCCCTCCCCAGGCCTTCATTGCACTCCTGTCTGTGTCAATGGGTTATGCATATATGCCTATAACTTATCAGTCTTTTTATTGTAAATTCCCCCCAGAATACATGGAGGTCAGAAGTTGCCTTTGTATCCTAAACCCCAGCACATGACCTGGGCCATTAAATGTTTGCTGGGTGACTGAATAGGATGAAGGTTGACTGAAACAAAATTACATTGAACAGGAATGAAAGAGATTATATTTGAATCCAAGAATCAGTTATACAATGTGGGATGATGAGTGGTGTCTTCACACCAGTATATGTCAGAACCATCTAGATTTGTGGTTTGAGAGTGCCACCCATTCCAGCCAACAGTGGGATATAGATGTCAAAAATCTAAATGGATAGCAATCCTCATTAGGTCAATCCTTCAAAGCTAGAATCATAACAGCTCAGCCCTGTCCTCATCATGAACTGTTCTTGACTTAGGCATGGCACTTAGTGCATTTAAAGTCTAAAATGGCATCAAGTGGAAGTTAAATTCAAATTTCAAAAACATTAAAATGAAAAATGTGTCACACACATACATATACATGTACATATATGTGTGTGGCATGTCCATAATGACATGGGAAATCTATATGTTTCCTTTTAGAAATGATTCAATTAGAATCACTGGATTTGTGACAAGCATGACTACGATGGAACACTAAACCAATTGATGCTATTTTAAAAAAAAACAACTTTTTAGTCCTATTACATTATCTCAGGCTGTAAAAAATTCAAGACAAAATTGGATATACAATATGGTCACAACAACAACAACCACAATGACAAAATCTTGGCTTACAGAAAAAGATGAGAAAAAACATATAAAAATGTCAGTAGGGATTATCTTTTGGTCATGGGAATATGAGAGGGTTGGATTATTGTTCCTCATTCTTTCTACATTTTTGTTTTTTTCAAACCTTTTTTGTAATGCGAACACTGTATTTTTCCTCTTAATGTTTCTTATCTGTTCTTCAAGAAAAAGGAAAATGGCTGAGAGCCAGTGTAAGATGCCATTGATTGCAAAACCCATCCTGCCTTCAAAGAAAAGAAAAGCATGCATCCTAACGTTGATAAAACATAAATATCTGCAGCCTTAGCCCCACTAGCCATCCATTGACAATGCTAGGACTATCCACAAAGCTTTTGTATAACCTCTGAGACAGCATTTCCTTAAAACCTATTCCCCCTTTCCTACTTCTAAAGGCAGCAAAAGATAATGTTTATCTCCATTTCCTTCTTAAGATTCGATTTGTCCTGTCCTAAGATCCTACTCTGAATCCTAGTCCATGAAGATGAGTCTGAACCCAGATCTCTGAACCCACCAGTCCCCAAATGGAATCTCTAGCTAGTTAATAAGTTAATTGTCCAGAAGTCCATGATTTTGAAGATCCCTTTACCCTTTGGACTTCTGACTGTCCATCAGCTTTTCCTAATGACCCGAGGCTTGCCCCACCCTTTGGACACTGTATTAGACGCACTGGTGACCCCTCAAGAGCTGACCTCTGCAGCCCCATTAGTGTCTGCAGTACTGCTCTGCTCCGATATGAAAAGCAGTCTCACAGCTGCGACAAAAGCAGCTCAGAAAACACTTCATCATGGCTTGAAGCCTGCTGCAGTGTGTAAAGCACATTCGCTGCTTGATTATTAGCCTGTGGATCATTTATTTTGTGAATTATCTGTGGTCACTTAGAGCCCTAGTTTGCCCTTCCTCCCAAATGCAGAGGCTGCTTTCAGGCACCTCCACTTTCAACCACCAGGATCCCTCCTCCCTTTGCCAATAATTCATATGTGCTTAGAAATGCAAACTCATCCTACTATTGGCCCAAGGAAAACAGAATTAGAAACAGAGGTGGCTATAAAAAATTCTGAAATACATTTCTAATTCAAAAGGAGAGAATTCTGAGTTTATCAGTACCAGGGATAACCTCAATTAGTGTGTATAACTAATAGTAGGCTTGATTCTTTGAAGACACGAAGGCACATACCAACATGTAATCTAATGAAATCCACACAGTAAAAATAAGCATTATATATATTTTAGCTGTCTAGAGGTAAATCATATTGAATTATTTGGTTGAGAAAAGACTAGAAATTAGATAACTAGGTAAAATTCCAGAAAAAAAATGAAATGACTTTAAAGATCATCATTGAAAAATAAGAGATTCTTAGATGCTAAATAGATGGAAGTAGGAAGATAAAGAAATAATAAATAGGGTAGAGAAAAGGAGGAAAGAAGAAAAAGAGATGGGAGAGGAACTTGTATACAGCCTGGCAATATTTGATGGTAACAATGAAGAAAATCAGCAATTTTTTTTTATTTTTTACCTGCTACAGTCTGGGGCAACTATAGCTGGCAAGTGTCAGCTCAGTGAAATCTACAGGGATGAGCTGTAGATATTTGCATTTATTTTTCAATAGGCTGGAAATAAAACGGACAGGCAAAAGGGGGGAAATATGGTAAAATGAAGTAATGAGGAAAGGGAAAAACCAGAAAATGAAGCCCTAAAAGAGTCTAAGATCAGGAAAAAGAGAAGCATGTGGTGAAAATTCAAGCTAAAAAGTACTTGAGGTTCAGCTATTTTAAGAAATGCCTGATGTGGAGAGCCAAATGAGACACAGCCTTAGTCATCATTGTGCTTTCAAAGCTTACTTTAGCGCCTGACACATTGTGAATGTTCACAAAGGTTTTGTATGATTAAGATATGTATGCATGCGTGTGTGGACGTGAGTACACATGCACACTCATATAGAAAGTTGAGAGACATGACAAACCTAGCAGTGGTTATTCTTGCCTTTATCTCCATTAATGTTTAGTCCTCCAAATAACATACAACAATTCCCCCTTTCTCAGGACCCCAACTACCCTGTTTATGACATCCATCTTGCTTTGGACATCTGATTATATAGATTTTTGTCTTTTCTGTGCACTCATTGAGGGTAGAGAACAGCCACTCACAGGACTGCCTAGAACAGAGTTAGACACGTAGTTGGTGCTAAAAAAAGAAAAAAGAAAAAATACAGACTGAGTGAATTAAATAAGTGGGAAATCCCAGTATTCATCAGACAAATAGAAGCTTGATCTTATTCTCCAAGAAGCTGCCTTAAGGTAAAAAGGGAAAATGACAACTTCCTAGTCCAGATGGCTTGCAGTTGTTTGTTGCTTTGGAAAAGGAGGCAGGTGGGGCTGCTTGTTCCCTCCCTCCATCCTTTTTTTTTTCACAGAGTGTGTCCTGACCCCAAAGGCCATATTGGGAGTCAGAATACCCTGTGCTTAGTCAACATTTTTTGGTTGGAAAAAAACTCTTCATATATTTCTACTACATGAAGACATCTTTGTTACATGCAAATTGTGTTCTCATATTTTAGAACAAAGGCCAAATATTAATCCATTCCTTTATTATTATTTTTCCAAGAAAATAAATATGTCTTTCCATATTATGCTCTACAGTTTGCAGGGATGAGTCTCATCTTGCACTTAATAAAAAGAGTCTTTAAAAGTGCTTTAACAGAGATAGGACTAGTAGATGATAATAACATCTAACACATGCGTAACACAATCTAGTTTTCAAAGGTTCCTCTTATCAGTTGTCACATTTAGTTATCCTAGAAACACTGTGGATTACAGTTTACTATTTTACAGATTTAAAAACTGGGGTTTGGAGAATCGAAGTGATTTTCTGGTAAATGGTACATACCATTTGTAAACTTGCATATCTTCCAAGGACCAATTCTGCACAGAAGCTTGCTGCTCAGCCCCACCACAAGAGCAGCTTGCCATGCTTTCTTGGTAAATGTGACTTAAAGTTCCTTCCTTTGGAAACTTTTCTACATTCCATGAGGTGTCTGAGCCACAACCTGGTTTATGCCCTTATACACTGGCCTTCTTTTGGGAGGCCCAGTCTTTCTCCTGGCTATAGCTGAGTGGCCTGTGTCAGGGCCAGCTGGACAAACACGAAAAAGCCACTTAATCACTATGAACCTCATTTTATCCCCATGGAGCAGTTGGAATAAAGAGTGACAGTGCATGCCAATCTTCCAGCATAATGTTGACAACAACGTCAACAGTCATTTTCAGACTATGCGATCAGCCATGTTTCATTTAATATATACACAGAAACACATGCTTATACATGCATATCCATTCATCTGCACCTGCATGCACATTCCAAATCCATATTTCTAATGGCTTACTGGGCGGGGTTATCCAGCTGTTTACTTCAAAATAATTTAAGTTGTACATTTGTGTGTCATGCATATTTCTGTATGTATATTATATTTCAGAAAAAAGTTTTTAAACTTCTGTTATTTCCAATGGATAGTAAATTGTGTACTTGTGAAGATTGTTTGAAATAGTAAGATGTAAGAAATTAATATAAGACAATGTTTTTGAAATATGTATAAGTAATTATTTATTATCTCTGGAATAACATGTTGTAAATCATAAGACCTCCATTAACATTGAAAGCTCCATAAAAAGGGCTACTTTGCTGGTAGCAAATGAAGGCAATCACCTCTAACAGACCCACAAAGATTGGTTTGGGGTGAAAACCCCTGAAATAATATTTGATTTGTGTTGCTGTCCTCTAGGATCCTATTGACATTATCAGAAGCCAAATAACTAATTAAATAAGATGCTACTGCAGAAAAAGAACCAAACACCCCAAAATGGTCATCTCATTCCTCTTTCCCATCCTACTCAAGACTCGTTGGGAATATAAGAATGGTGGTACAATTACTATACTATTTGTTATGGGTATTCTTTTGTCTTAACCAAAGATAAGTCATTAAGATTGGTTAGTAGAGTGTATATATTCTTTCTGAATGATGTTTTGGGATTCTTAGGATATATTTCTAGAAGTGGGATTACTGGGTCAAATGGCAGTTCCATTTTTAATGCTTTGAGGAAACTCCATACTGTTTTCCACAGTGGCTACACCAGTCTGCATTCCCACCTGCTCTTATTTGGCTAACCTTTACTCTTCCTCTACGTCAGCTTAGATGACACCGCCAAGGAATCTATTCAAGACTACCCAAGTCTAGACTTGATGCCATTCCTCTCATAGTACCTATCATACTAGATTATAATGGCTTGTTCATGGTCTTGTTTACCAAGATAGTCCCAACATCTATCACAGTTTCTAGCACACAGTGAGTGTTGGATGAAGGCTGTTGGATGAATAAATTAAAGAAAATTTATTTCTATAAAACCTCCCCTATCTCTCCTAGTCAGAACAAATTGCTCTTTCCATGTTTCATAGCACTTTTTTTACAGACCTCTATTCTAGGTGGCCTTGTGTTATAACTAGTTGTGTACTGGATGTCTTCCCTCACAATGTTTCATGCTTCCAGGGGGCAAGGGATTAACCTTATTTATCTCTGTATTTTCCCTAGGACCTAACTTCTTCCTTATTTGTATGAAGTAGATGTTTCTTAAATTTAATATAATTTCCCTGCCCTCTAGCCTCACTGTCATGCAGTTAATGATTAGTAATGATTGGTTCATGATCTGTAAACAAAAATTTAACTGCACTAGAGAAATTGCTATTTAGAAGAAAAGGTTATGGAATGTTTTGGAAAAGAAAAAAAAAGGATAATGTGAATAATTATCTCCTGGTTTATGTGGTTTATGCATTCAAGACTTCATAAAGAAGGTTTTGAAGTTTTTTCTGCAAGCATAAACATATTTATGATTACTTTAAAGTTTATAATTTTATTGTTCCTGCTCCTTGGAATATACACTGAGTGGCCAGATTATTATGATCTCTGAATGCATAATAATCTGGCCACTCAGTGTGTATCCTATATAATAAAAGGTTAATATGCACATTGTCCCCGTGACCAGAGTTTGACCAGCAACCGCCCATGTCCCCTCCCCCTCACCAGGCTGGCCAGACCTCACCCATGCATGAATTCATGCACTGGGCCTCTAATAGGTATATATATTAATAAAAGAGAAACATGCAAATTAACCATCACTCCGCTATGCCCACCAGCCAATCAGGAGAGAATATGCAAATTAAATGGACAAAGATGTCAGCCGCCCAGCTGCTCCAGGCTCGGAGTGGCCAGGCAGGGAAGGATGCTTGCTATGAGAGGGAGGGCAGAGGGCAAAGGGATCTACAGGGGTGGTACTCTGGCTGCGATGAAGATGAAGACAGCAGACTCTGGAGTCTGCAACAAAGATGAAGAAGACAGACTCCGGCCAGAGCGAAGGTCTGGGTCCTGGCTGCCAGAGGAAAACTGGTGCTGAAAGCCAAGGGAAGGAAGGCCTATTGCACGAATCTCTTCTTGCAATGGCATCTAATATATACATATATTAAGTAGCCATATTATTATGTGTTCAGAGATCATAATAATCTGGCCACTCAGTGTATATTAGGTAGGGCCAGAATTAATTTTAAAGAACTAGATGTAAATACACTGAGATGTCACAGTGTCTTACACACACACACACACACACACACACACACACACACGAAAAAAGAGTTGTAAAGTAGAGAGACCTTTTCAGTCTCAGCTCTAACCTGAATGGGACCCAGTTAACTGAGATGAGAGGCAGCAAAATGAACATAATCTGACACTTTTGCAAGCCACTAATTTAAACTCAAAGCATGCATATTCAAGTTGTCCTAATTTGTTGCTTATATTTCATACTTATCTTGTCACAATTTTAAAAATTTAAATGGAACATTGCCATCGTTACTTCACGGGTCTCCCAGCTTCTCTATGCTTTCTCATATACTTTCCACACAGCTTACCAGAGTGGTCTCATGAAAACATAAGTCATACCATGTATGTCCACTGCTTAAAACTGTCTAATGACTTCACATCACATGAGAACCAAAAATCCAAAATCCCTACCCTGGATGACTCAATCTCTACCTACCTCTCTTAAGTATTCTCCACCTTGCTCCAATTTTCTTTCGGAGAAAGAAACCCAATGAGCCAAGCTATTGCCAAATTAGACTTTGAAAATACCATTCCCTTTGCCTGGAATTCTCTTTCCTTAGATCTTTCCAGGGCTGGTTCCTTCTTATCTTTCTGGTCTGAAGTCAAATACCATTCCGCATCTACTTTAAAGCAAACCTCCATCCCAACACTGGTTACTTTCAAAATCATTACCTTATCTTTTTTATAGAATTGCTTACTTCCTCTTTAAGAAAGTAAGTTCTAGCCGAAACTGGTTTGGCTCAACGGATAGAGCATAGGCTTGGGGACTGAAAGGTCCCGGGTTCAATTCCGGTCAAGGGCATGTACCTTGGTTGCAGGCATATCCCCAGTAGGGGGTGTGCAAGAGGCAGCTGATCGATGACTCTCTCACATCGATGTTTCTAACTCTATATCTCTCCCTTCCTCTCTGTACAAAATCAATAAAATATATTTTAAAAAAAGAAAGTAAGTTCTATTTAATCAAAGGCCTTATACACTGCTATACCCTTGACAACTAGAATAGTGCCTCATACAGAGTAAGTGCTTAATAAATATTCATGAAATAAATTATTGTGGAAATCAGTTGGGATCCTTTTCAGTGCTGAATTAGCTCAGTGTCTTGCCCAGGGCTGAGCAATTCAATCTGATTCAATTTAATTTAGTTCAACAAGCATTCGTGGTGTGTGTGTGTGTGTGTGTGTGTGTGTGTGTGTGTGTGTGTGATAACTCTGGTTCTCCAGAACCTAGGAATAGTGCCTGGCATGTTATAGATGCTCAACTAACAATGATTAAATGAACGAATGAACTATGTATCTACTGTGTGCAACACTAAGATAGGGAAAGCAACTGGGAAAAGGGCCACAATAATGTTGAGAGCAATCCAGTAGCTATTTGTTGACTGCCAACAGGCAATAGGCAGAAGTCAGGCCTGTTCTCCATGGCAATTTTTCATTAGAAATCATAGGAAGGCATCTATCTTATTCCTTCTCCTCAGGTGAAATAGAAGCAATAACCCATGTCACCTCTTGTTTCCACTAGCAGAGTATGGATCTCCAAACTGTTTGCTGGATAGATTTGGGGGAGAGGCCTCTTTCAATCTTGTTTCCACCAGGACTCACTGATGAGGTAGTAGAGCACATTGCCAATTTCCCAGTAAGATGATCTCTTGGGGCTTACCTAAATCACTGCAGGGGAGGAGTTTCCAGAGAGAGGGCTACTTTCCTTAGCTTCTTTAGGCCTGGATGAAAGGTGGGGATGGTAAGGAAAAGATTCAGCCTGGATTAAAGCTGCAAATCATGAAGCATGGCAGGCTCTCTGTCACCTCCAAGCTCTTCTTGCAGTTGCATATCTCTCCTGCTACTCGGGTTACACTGTTGGTGATACCATTGTGGAAAAGCAGCAACTATACAGTAGATTCTACAGAAAGATTCTTTCTAAAAGCATCATCTGAGCTGGACTACAGAGTAAGAATTGGTCCCAAGATATATTACTTCTATTTCTCCAAACTCTTCAAAGTAGGATAGTATAGCTCCATTTTACAAATAAGAAAACTGAGGCTCAAATTAAGTACTAGTAGAAGTTTAAAAGCTCAGACTGTGAGATCTTAGGCAACTCAACCATTCAGAGGCTCAGCTTCCCAATCTCTAAAGTGAGGGTAAAAATAATATATAACTACACACACACACACACATACACTTCCTTGAAAGTATCTGGTAAATAGTACTCTATTGCTCAATAAATAATTAGTTGTTCTCCTTACTCAAGGTTACTAAAATACAATAGTATACTAGTAGAGACCAGGTCAAACCCAAGCCTGTCAGACTTCAAAGCCCAAATTTATTTTATTATACCAGGGGTACTCAAACCCTAGCATGCATCAGAATGACCTAGAGCAGTTGGTAAGACTTAGGTTACTAGACTTCCTCCCTACAGTTTAGTCCTGTGTGGAACCTGAGAATTTGCATATCTAACAAGTTCCCAGGTGATGTTAACGTTGCTAAGAATCACTGCACAAAACCCCTAAACGGGAGTTGATTCTCAAAGAACATCTAAAAGCAACTCAAGAGATTTTAGATGATAATAAGGTATGACCGCATTTTATTTTATTATTTATTTAGTTTTAGAAATTGTGTTGTTGTTAATTCTCACCTGATAACATTTTTCCATTGGTTTTGTTTTGTTTTTTAAAGAGAGTGGAAGGGAAAGGGAGAGAAACACGGATGTGAGAGGGACACATTGACTGGTTACTTCCTACATGTGCCCTGGTCAGGGCTAGGGATGGAGCCTGCAACCCAGGTATGCACCCTTGACTGAAATAGGACCTGGGATCTTTCAGTCCTCGGGCCAATGCTCTATCCACTGAGCCAAAGCGGCTAGGGAAGAGCAACTGCATTTTATTTTTAAAAAATATATTTTATTGATTTTTTACAGAGAGGAAGAGAGAAGGATAGAGAGTTAGAAACATCGATGAGAGAGAATCATCGACCAGCTGCCTCTTGCACACTCCCTACTGGGGATGTGCCCGCAACCAAGGTACATGCCCTTGACCAGAATCCAACCTGGGACCTTTCAGTCCACAGGCCAATGCTCTTTATCCACTGAGCCAAACTGGTTTCAGTTTGCGCAACTGCATTTTAAATAGGAGAGTATGGAAGCTGAGAGACTGTAGTTTTGCTTACTGAAAAGCACAAAGTAGGTTCCTTTTTTAGAGCAAGAAACTTATCTTTCCAATCATGAAAAGCTGTAAGCCACTCTTCATCCAGAGACTATGCAGCTACTGTGTGCACCATGAGAAGGCTCTAGGGGAGAATCTTCTCTTGCCTGGTCACTGGGACCATAATGGCAAACAGCTAACCCTGGAGGGTGCTTTGGGTTTTTCTAGTCATGTCCAAACCATATTGTTGGCACTAGTTCAGGCCTGAGCTTACACCTTGGGGATTTGGGAACTAACGGGAGACATGGCGAATGTCTGTTTTAACAGTGAGTCCACTTGTCTGGATGGACTTTTCCTTTCAGTGGCACAACTATAAAATACTACCTCACCATCAATTTATTTTATAAAGAATGAAGCTTGAATACGTGAACCTTCAGAGTTTTCCCACTGACTAAAGTCCATGCTTAAGAATTCTGCACCCTGGAACATTCATGTTGACCTTCCTAAACTCTTATCTCTAGTCTAGCTACCATTGAAGGTAACAGTGTATCACATAGGGCTTATGCAAAACCTCTTTCCCCTGTGCTTCTTAAGGCCCTCTGGCCTATGATTAATGTCCATAGCAGATATCCATTTCCACTATAGACTCTCAATTATTTAGTTCTCTCCACACTATCAGAAGCACTCCAAAAACCAGATTTTAATATCCTGGTCAGCAATTTTTTCCACAAAATTTCCCATAAACATTGGTTTCAATGTAATTCTTTGGCAAAGGCTCCTCATACTGCAAATATCCCTTACAATAATACCTCAAAGCAATTCCTGAGTGTCAGTAAATTAAAGAGTCCTTTTCAAGTGTCACCAAGCTAAGAAAAAGTAAGACACCAACCTCAGGCTTCTTGAGGGCTGGGCCTATCACTGACACATCTCTATAGTCATCCCCTCAAGAAAGTCTTGCTTTTATTCTTCCCAGTTTCTTTTCATATTTTGATATTTCTTTGAGAAATGCAGTTGAACATCTCTCTGTGTTAGCTTCTAAGTCTTTCAAAACACATTTGTATATTGAAAATGTGGAAATTTTATATTACTGTCCCAGGTGCCCAATACCGAATTTTGTAAACAATAGATCACTTCCTTACCAGGGAGTGAAAGAATCCTCATCTTTTCAGATAACATTAGAGCTCAAAAATCCTTGAACAGTCTCTTATTGTTAGTGCTTCTCAATTTGAGTTATGCATTAGAATCAGCTTGGTCACTTTTCAAGATCACAGATACCTGGATATCTACTGAGAGTACAACAAGGGGGCTTAGGCATTCAGATTTTCAGAAAACATACTTTCTATTTCTTCTAATATACATTCTTAGTTGATCTACTTCAAGATCTTCCTTTTAAAGATATAGAACTTGAAGTCCAAGGAGGGAAGGCATTTCTCCAATGTTACATAGCCAGTTAGTGCCAGAACTGACTTCCTAGTCCAATATTAACATAGCCAATTCACTGCCTTTGCCCACAACTTTGTCCAGAAGTGCTCTTTCTCTGTATGTATTAAAATTTAAATGTATCCAGAAAAAGATATAAAAGAAAGGTAGCAAAAGGACAGAGGAAACACAGGGACAGGTGGGAAAGAATGTACAGTGGATTTAAAACTATTCAAGGACTTAAATGGAGATAAGAACCTGTGAATATCTGAAATTTCCAGTGCTTACTAGCTGAACATAATCTGCATAGAAGTTATTTGAGAGTCACACTACAAATACTATTGGGAATTTTATGATCCCCGAGCTTGGTGCCTATATCTTGGTATTACTATTAACCAGTCAAGCTTGGTCTTTCATTCCCCAGTATAATCTCTTCAATTGTCCCTTGTACTGTGATACTTTTACCCCACAGTGAGTCCTACCCAATCTTAAGTCTCTTTGAAGGTCAGACAGGCTCCCATCCATTCTTTCTGTGTTAAAGGAATTTATGGAGGGGCAGAGACGATGTACTCATAGACCTACTTACATGAATTGGTTTTCTCTTCAGATTTATTTGGGGTAAGAGTAGAGCTGGAAGCCTCCAAAGCTTTTTCTGTCAACACATCAATGACATCTCAGTCTGGAGGAGATATTTTTAACTGTCACAATTGTCTATTTGACATGGAGTCTTGAGAGAAACCAACCTATTATAATTCAAGATTAATAAGAAGTGGCTGAAGAGTTGGTAGCATCAATATCTCAATACCTTAACCTTTTGCCAATACACAAGTAACCCTTGCCTTCTGCATTTGCAATTTCTGTCCTTCTGAGCCTTGATAGAAGAGGTAAAAAATTACACTGAAGTCATTTTATGAATAGCTTTGGGCTCCCCGATTGCATCCCCATAGTATCAATCACATATGTTCTCTGTTCAATATTGCCTCCCACCTTATTGAAATTAAAGACGTTAGTGAGCTCCTTAGAATTCCCTGCTCCCTACATTTCTACCCAATATTCTGTTTCCTTCTTTGTATCAATTGTCTGTCTTCTCTGCAACAACTGCCTATCTTCGTCTACTTGCCCTTTTCTTAACCTCTGTACTCTGGCTTCTATCCCCATCACTCTCCTATATTCTTCTACTTTTTTTAACTTTAAGAAATTTTAATGTCATCAACTTATAAAAGCCATATCAGTAAACTCATTAAATGAAATAATACTTTTAGAGCATATGACAGTTCCTGACACAAAATAATACTATAGGCCTTCCCAAGCATAAGTAACCACATGTATGTACCCATGTGGGCGCATATGTGCACACACACACACACACACACACACACACAGACACACACACACACAGTCAACTCCAGTGGCTTTTCTTCTCTCATTCTTCATTTCTTTGTGGCATGTTATACTGTTAATCACTTTCTTTTCACTGAAAGTTTCTCTCACTTTACTTCAGGAACACTATATGTTAGTGTAGTGTCTTATTCTTTCTCTTTTCCTCCCCCTATCCCCTCTAAATGGGGTCATATCCCAAGTTTCACATTTAACATCCTTATATTTCTAGATTCTCTCTTTCATAAATCACTTCAACTCAAACCATAGTCCATGTACCTGTGCCCATGTGCCCATCAGCAAACTCTTAGTCCTGATTCACGCTGAGATAAGAAGTTTGTACAGAATGTCAATCACTAATCACTAAGTACATAGATTAGTTCTGCTGACACACTTTGGAGACAAAAGCTTTCTTGGTGAAGAAACAATGTATTGGTTTACAGTCTGCCACAAGGGGAAGGGAGAGGGATAGAAAGTTAGAAACATCGACGAGAGAGTAACATCAATGAGCTGCCTCCTGCACACCCCTACTGGGGATATGCCCACAACCCAGGTACATGCCCTTGACCGAAATCGAACCCGGGATCCTTGAGTCCGCAGGCTGACACTCTATCCACTGAGCCAAACCGGTTTCGGCAAGGGTCTCCTCTTGTATGAATTGGTGCTTTGAGGAGCATTGCCTTTGAGGTTCTTTACATTCTTAAAGCATCGGTACTTCTCTTTGAAAAAACTTCTTTCAAATTAACATCTCTAACTCTAGCTTCTCCTCAGAGCTCCAAACCTGCATCTCTAGCTGCCAGCTAGACCCCAATAACCAACAACAACCTTTATATTCCATTAGCTCTTTAAATTCAACAAGTAAAAACTAAATTCACACCGAAATGCTTTTTAGAAACAAATAAACCAACTTACACACCTCCAAATATGTCTTTTTATATAAATTTTAATCATACACTAATATATGAATTCATTTTCCTTGTGAAAACTTTTAAAGTTACAGATAAGGTCCACTTTGCATACCACCAATAATCAAGGTCCATTCCTGTCGTCTTCAAAAATAATCATTGTTGACAGTTTGAGTTTTGGTATTCTTCTAGATATTTTTCTACACGTTTGCATACATATACAAAATATGTACTTAGATAAGACATTGTTGTTTTTTCACATCTCAGTGCTATCATATTATACTGTATCATTGTTAAATTGTTCTTTTATTTTTATTTATTTATTTTTAAAAATATATTTTATTGATTCTTCACAGAGAGGAAGAGAGAGGGATAGAGAGTTAGAAACATCGATGAGAGAGAATCATCGATCAGCTGCTTCTTGCACACCCCCTACTGGGGATGTGCCCGCAACCAAGGTACATGCCCTTGCCTGGAATCGAACCCGGGACCCTTCAGTCTGCAGGCTGATGCTCTATCCACTGAGCCAAACCGGTCCCGGCTAAATTGTTCTTTTTAATCAACAAAATATTCTGTAGATTTTTCCATGTAAACATATACAGATATATTTAATTATTTTTAAATTAAATCTATTGATGTAATGTTGGTTATAACATTATATAAATTTAAATTGTATAACATTACAATTAGAAATATGTATACTCTGTTGCATGCTTACCAACAAAAATCTAGTTTCCTTCCACTACCACATATTAGACTCCCTTTATCCAGTTCACCCTCCCCCACTCCCTTCCCCTCTGGTAGTGACCATTCTGTTGTCTGTGTACCTATGAGTTTCTTTTTTGTTTTGTTTTGTTAGTTCATTTGTTATCTGAATAGTAGTTCATACAAAAGGCACCCATCGTTTATTTAGGCAGTTGCTATCTAAGGACCTTGTGTTAGAAACACTTCTATGTGTTCAGCAAACCACACTATTTTCCTCCTGGGCACACACACAAAAATCACAGTGGGGCAATAGAACTAGTTCTGGACTACGGAAAGTAGAAGTAAGTGATACATTCTATTTCTAAGCCTGGGTGCTAAAATCTGCAACAAATTCCTCTGCTTTCTTACCCTTCCATAGTAATCACGGGGGCCACGTGGGAACAATGGTGGTATTATGAGATTGGGGAAATTGGACCTCTTTATGGAGCAGATGATCCCTCTCCTCATTGACCACATTGGACTGCCAAGTGAGCAATCCAATATAATAAAAGCCTAATATGCAAATCGACCAAACAGCAGAATGACCGGTCACTATGATGCTCACTGATCACCAGGGGGCAGACACTCAATGCAGGAGCTGGCCCCAGCCCACAGGCCCCAGGCCAGCCAAGGCGGGTGTACCGCCAGTTGTCCTGCAGAGGGAGGTGACCAGTGACAGCGGGGGACAGGGCCAGCAAGTGGGCGATGCCAGGCTGGCCAAGGCAGGTGCCAGCAGGGGACCCCCCAATCGCCCCACCAGCCACCCCTCAGATAGGCACTGATCACCAACCAGGCCTAGGGACCCTATTCATGAATGAATTTTGTGCATTGGGCCTCTAGTATCTTTATAGTGTTAAATCATTGAGGTTTTAGAATTGTTTATTACAATATCTATCATTGTTTATCCTAATACAGACCTTTAGATTGTTTCCAATTTTTTGCCATTCCACACAAGGCCACAGTGAACAACTTGTGCATGTGTATAGTTGTTTTCCTATGATAAATTCCTTTCTTACAATTTATACTTTGCTCTAGTTAAACCTCATTGTCATTATTAACTACTCCCATTTTTTGTCCTTATCTCCATCCAATTAGTTACAAAATTTTGGTAATTTCTCTTGCATTTCTCCTTTTTCTACCACCTCCTAATATTAACTCAAGTCAAGGCTTCTACCTCACATCTGGTCTCACTTGCTCAATCCTCTATCCACTCTGATTTATCTTCGCAACCACAGTTGATCTAAGTCTCATAAACCTCCACTTTGAATATGTCACTATTATTGCTTAAGAAAAAATCACTAGTTCTTCATTCCTTATGTGAAAAATTGTTAACACTTTGAACTGAAACTTAAGGCCACAATCTAGCTCCATTCTAACTTGCAAACTTTACCATCAGCTATCTCCACAAAGAAACTACATTTCAATCAGAAGGACCTTTTCTTATATCTGAAATTGCTGCCTATATTCAAATGCTGCTTTTTCTTTTCCCCTTATTTCTTATTCTGAGTGAGTTCTATTCATCCTTGAAGACCAATATTATACCCTCTCTTATTTCTGATCATTTTGCCTCACTTGAATCTACAAATCTACAAATTTCTTTAGCACTATTAATTTATTTTTGATGCATGAATACTCTCTTTAAATTTTAGAACAATCAGTTTCACACCATTACCCACATCAAGACCTCTCTATAGAATAACACAGCTTTCTTATCTGAAATATTCTACCATACACTTTTTCCCCCTTTCTACTCAGGAGTACTATTATATATTTCTATTCCACTGCTCATATTTCTTCTTTTGGTATTTTTTTCATAAATATTCCCATATCCTCAAACTCACTTGCTCTTTCTCTTCTGGCCCTTTTCCACTGACCCAAAAGATTCTCAACTTTCCTTACCAAAATTAGGATCAAAATGGGCAAGGGTAGGAATTTACAAGTACAGCTGCTGATAATTCAAGAAAAGTAGGAGCAGCAAAGATCATGTGGTCATGTTGGGCATCTGTTGGGAATTTCATAAGAGAGAACAGAATCCTATATCATTAAAGAGTAATATGCAAATCAACTGAACAGCAGAAGGACCGGTTGGCAAGTGGGAGGGGGGCAAATTGGAGCCGGTAGCAAGCAGGCAGCACCAGGCCAACCAAGGCCTGTGCCAATAGGTAGATGGAGGAGATGGTGATAGGAGGAGTGGAAGGTGGCAGCAACCAGTGGCAGTGGAATGGCAATGGGGGGGTGGCGGTGGCCAGCGCTGCCCCATGATGGGCCTGCTGGTTGCCTCCCACAGAGGACATCCCCTGAAGGTTCCCAGACTGTGAGAGGGTATGGGCTGGGCTGAGGAACACCCCTCACTCCATTGCACAAATTTTCATGCACCAGGCCTATAGTTTAGGTGTTAAAATGGGTAGAAGTCAAACCAGGAGTTCCAGATAAAAAGAGAAGATTAAAAAATCTAGGAAAGGGCAATTCCAAGTCCAAAATTGGGGCAAATATGTGACTAGATCCTTGTATTGAGAAAATAGGCTGAATGAAAAATAAGGACAAGGTATTTAGGAAGTGAAAAACAATTACTATTCCCAGGCAGCCAAGAATTTATAGTGGCTTTATCATTTTCTTCTTTGTTTCATTCATGATTCAGCCAAAAACTCCAACTATGGTTGATGTGTATAAGAGTAGTGCTGATGCAACCAACTGAAAGAATGAAGAGCCATATGCTTTAATATGAAATTAAACATGATTTTTAAAATCATGCAGCCTCCTCTAATATCCTTGAAGCTGCCAAAAGTCCTAACCAGAATCTCAACTAAAACCTTCATCTTACTTTATCCCATTCCTAATTAAACCAGCTTCTCTTCGAGTACCAGCATAAAATCCACACCTTTTTTTTAACATTACAGTTCATTTTACTTAATTATTAGTACAACAATATTCTCATACTAGTTGTCATTACAAATATACAGCATTTCAGCTGTATCAAGAAGCAAATATGATTTATGAATGCATCTATTAATGTACACATCTTTAGCAAGTTCCTGATACAAAATGCATTCCTAGTTCCAAGCACCTGCTTTACAATCCAGCTTTAAAAGCACCACCTATTCTTCACTTTTCTATATGTTTGTTTCTTGTCTCATCAAACAACACATAAGCACCTCAAAGTTAGGGGAACCTGCCACCTTCACCTCTTATCCCTCTCCAGGACTTCCAAACATTGGGCCAGGCACGCATCCTCCATCTCTAGGGACAAGGTTCAGATAAGAATTCAGGTGAATGGCAAACCAAACCTGTCTTCTCCATAGCTATTTCTTTCCCTTCACCACCACATTTCTTCTTTTCAAATATATTTTTATTGATTTCAGAGAGGAAGGGAGAGGGAGAGAGAAATAGAAACATCAATGATGAGAGAGAATCATTGATTGGCTGCCTCCTGCACACCCCCCCATGGAAGATCGAGACCACAACTTGGGCATATACTCTGACCAGGAATCAAACTGTCACCTCCTGGTTCATAGTTCAATGCTCAACCACTGAGCCATGCTAGCTTGGCACCACACTTCTTAAAAAACTAATCTGTCAGGGCAAGTCACTCAAGTCTGAATTAGTTTCCATATCTGTGTCCTGGGAAACAGTAATTTACTTAATTGGTATAAAGTGCCTGCCTATTTAATAAAAGTGGTCCATTATTATTATCTCACTCCTTGGCTCACTATCAATGAATTACCATCACTGATAGTGCAAATCAGACATCTCCCCCCAGATGTGCCAGAATTTTCTAAAAAAAGGGATTGAGCAACATTGGCACTGCATGGATTTCATAATTTAATTTTCATCACTACCCTGAAGATCCCTAATAAACTCAGGAGTGCTCCCCAGTCTTGATTTGAATAGAAGTCTTTCTGCCAAGCCCAGTAAAGGTACACAGACAGAAGAGTGTTCCCAGCATGTGTAATTTCAGATGCTTCTAAGAGAGCTTCATGTCCTACAGGATAACATTCCCTCTGGGCAAGAAGTGGGGCTGGTTTTAGGCAGATAAAAGCTTTTCTAGAACCAAAGGAGTCAGTAGGTCTGTGGGCCTTACTCTTCATAAGGGATCTCCAAAACTGTAATTGATTGCTCATCCTTTCAGAAACAAAGAACACCCTCATTAGGTCTTTATTTATGTATATGTTAGAAAAACTACAGCACAATATACAAAAAGCATGCAATATTAGATATAGATTAAGAAAGCATTTGCTGCTAATCATTTTGATTATGTACCTACGTCAGTGTACAACAGACCCTTAGAGCAAGGTTTGCTGTTATTGAAATATTTTTAAATTCTTATTTCAAAGTTAAAAAAGGGATAATCTGCACCCCTCATTTCCTTTCATCTGATTTGTGTCTCAGCTTACTTTGCCTATGCTGCTTCTGGCACCCTGCTACTAAATATGTTCTCTTTAAAGTCACCAATACCCCAAGTACTGAATTAAGTGAACCCTCCTCCTGTCATTATCTTTCTTGACCACATCTCTCCAAGCATCTGATACCCATCTCTCCACATTTTCTTCCTATCTCTCTTATTATTCATTCTCTTCCTTAAACAACTTATCTTCCTGTGTCTATCCCTTAAAGGTTACTATTTCTAGAGGTCCTATTCATAATGCCCCTTTTCATGTTTCTACAAACTTCCCAGGGAAATATCCACTCCCATGGCTTCAACTACCACATTGATGATACATATATTTTTATCTCCAACATACACACCTCTCCTCTACTGTAGACACATATATTGAATTATCTATGGATATCTATTAATGGCACTATCATCTATCAAGTCACCTAAACTAGAAATCCGGTAGTTACATAAAATGTTTCTTTCTCCCCAGTAACCACATCTAATTAGCCACAAAATACTATTATAATGGTCTTTGGAATTTCCTTTTAATCATATTCCTTCCTCATTATTTATACTGTCACTGCTTTTATTAGGCTCTTGTCACCCCTCATTTGCATTTTTGCAACAGCCTTCTAATTAGTCTTCTTGCATCCATTCTTGTCTCCTTCCAAACTGTCCTCCATGTACTTGTTGGAGTGAACTTTGAAAATTGTTAGTAATTCTGCCCCAAAATATTCAATACTAAATATAAGTGCTTTAGCATAACATAGGGAAGTCCTTTGTCATCACTAATTTCCCTTGCTAGCAAAATCATCTGACATTGCTTCAATAAAACCGAACTTCTTGCAGATTCTTGAAAACTCTATTTCCCCTTTTATTTCTGTATCTTTGCAAATGCTATTACTTAGGCCCAGAATGACTTTTCCTTCTTTCAAACATATCTGAAATGTCACTTCCTCTGTGAACAATTTTATGGTTCCCTGGGCAATGATAGACTATTCCTCTTCTCAGTTAGCATTTTATCCAGGCATCTAATCATCACACTTATTACTCCATATTTGAGTGACTTGTTTGTGGATTTATCTTGAAGGGAGATCTGTGTGTGGAACTGTAAGTCTATCAAAGGGAGAGAATTGTATTTTATGTGTCTTTATACCTTCAATACTCACTACAGTGTTTGGCACACAATAGGTGTTCAATAGATGTTTGGTGAAAGGATGAATACGGTTGGCTGCCTAGAAAGGCACTAAACCAAAAACAAACAAAACAAAATAAAATAAAAACCCACAGTATTTCATGCCTTGAGACCCATGGACTGGTTGGAACTCAGGCATCTGGGTTCAGAGTGAGTATATGAACTCTATTCCAAAGATGCCTAAGGCAATGATGGAAGATTCTATAGCAGCAACTGGAAATACAATAACCAAGAAGTTACATTATTTAGTTAACTTATAGCATTGTGACGTTCCTTTCTATTCTTTAGTATACTCATTCTTGGCACTGAAGGAAAAAACCTTAGCCCTTAGGCTAGTGGTAGAGGTGGGAGTAAAAGGGGGAGTGATGATTAGTTGACTTCTTCAGTCTCATTCACACATTTTGGTTTCCATGGAGGAGTGAGAGCACATGTGTGATGTCGTCAAGACTACAAAATTGTCAGTCTCCAAAGAAGTCAAACCTCTTTTAAGAACTCTATCCTCTGACTTATACTCATCCACCTTCATAAGTCACACAAAATGAACTTTTATCAGAGGAGGAAATTCTCTGATATTTCAGTATGTAGTCAGTCAATCTAGTTGCCGCTTTTATCACCACACCAGAAATATGTCTTGTTGAAGCTTAATATAGCACAAAAGAATGAGAGGAGTGAAAATTCAAATAGAACTGGGCAGAAAGAAAGTAGCTAAAGGCAAATAGTGAGTCAGCTTTTCAGGCATTGCAATCGCTAATGATATCAAGGAAAACATGGACATTCGTGCAAATCTCCCCTAAGTTTGCTGACTAACTTTGTTGTCAATGAATCATATTTTTCATTAAATTGATTAACGATAGGAGGAAGGTTCAATGGGGACCTGACAAAGCAGAGTCTGATACTTTGCTATGGATTGCATTGTGCCTCACCAAAATTTATGTTGAAGCCCTAACCCCCAGTATGATGTTATGTGGGTGGAGTTTTGGGAGGTAATTAGGTTTATATGAGGTCAGGAGGGTGGGCCCTCATTATGAGATTAGTTCCTTTTATTTTTTTAATTTAATTTTTTTTATTATTGACCCTCCTCCCTTTGCCGTCACCACCCTATTGTTTGTGTCATGTATGCATCTATGCTCCTTAGCTAACCACTTCAACTTCCTTTATCCAGTTCCCTTACCCACTCCTCTCTGGCATTTGTCAGTCTGTTCCAGGTATTCATGCCCCTGGTTCTATTTTGTACATTAGATTTCACACATTAGTAAGATCATATGGTATTTGTCTTTCTCTGACTGGCTTATTTCGACTGGCTTATTTCACTTAGTACCTTTTAAAAAGTGACGCCAGAGAGCTTATTCTCTTACTCTCTCTTCATCTTATGAGGACACAACAGGAAGGAGACCTCTGCAAGCCAGGAAAAAAAGTTCTCACCAGAACTAAAGGATTCTGATGTCAGACTTCCAGTCTCCAGAATGATAAATAAATCTCTATTGTTTAAGCCACCCAGTTTATGGTATTTTGTAATGGCAACCTAAGCTGATTAAGACATCCTAGACTTCCCCCAAGGGGTGGCAACCCCGAGTAATTAGTGATGAGCTATTTTAGTGTATATTGTCTGCTCCCAATTCCTCCAACTCTTCTATTCCTCAAGAAGCTCAAGAAAAGTCTCAAAATGCATTGAAATCACTTTTCCCTGCTCTTCTTGTTTGTCCTCCTCAAAGCTATGTTTATATGAACAATTCAAGATATTTTCATCCTCAAGCCCTTTATTTCTGAAATTCCACAGAAGCTTGCAGATTGGGCAAAGTTTCCTTCTCTACTCCGAGCCTCCATTTCTTCTATGAAGAAGAAGTAGGGTAGAATGATCCTATTCTGTGTTGCTATTGAAAAAAGAGAAAAATTCTTGGGAAATACTGCAAGCACAAGAGAGGATTTTGAAAGGAAACAATATTTTCAGACAAGAATGGGAGGAAGTGGTTAATGAAAGCGGAAGCAGTATGGAAAAGAGCAGATGCCTCCTACCACAGGTTTAGAGTGGACACCAAACAAATAGGAATGGCAATGGCTGGAGTAATGTTCCATTCTATCACTTTTAGAGACCCTATCACAATTTTTAGTAAAACTACTTTCCCCAGAACTGTATTGATTTGGAAAGTATCCACTTTATGGATTCAAAGGTAATGAACTATAGACAGATATCTAACTCATGAGGCTATTAAATAAATTAAATTAAATAATATGGAAAGTGTTTAACATGGACCGTAGCTTATATTAATCACTCCTTAAATGGGAGTTTCTGTTGGTGGTTAAATTGGGGTTTTTCTCAGGAGGTCATGATTCAATTCCTGGTCAGGGCACATGCCCAAGTTGCAGGCTCGATTCCCAGTAGGGGGCATGGCAGCTAATAAATGATTCCCTCTCAGCATTGATGTTTCTATCTCTTCCTTTCCCTTCCTCTCTCTGAAATCAATAAAACATTAAAAAATAGGGTTTCCTTATCATAGTAGCTGTGTTCCTGACAATGTTAGGTTTGCTCTGAGTCAGTGTTGTGGTGACATCAATTGTGGTAGTGACGGAAGTTGGTTGATAGCAGCCCTGGAAAATAACTTGAGAAGCAGTGAATCACGAAATAGGTGAAATGCACCATCCATCCTGCTACATGAGCTTAGGAGCCATTAGTGACATCTCTCTCTCCCTCCCTCCCCCAATTCTCAATCTATTGCAAAACTCCATTTCTCCTCTTAACTGCCTAACTGTTCTCCCAACTTCTCTATTCCTCCCTCATAGTCTATTCAAAAAGAAAAGGTCAGCGTAGTCTTCTGAACATGTAAATTAAGACATACCATTGACCATAACAATTTGAACACATGCCTTTACCTCCATTGCTTTGCCAAATCGCACTAAAATGACAGTAATTTGGGGAGAAAATGATTATAGCAATATAGTTTTTGAAGCTAGAAAATAGAAATACATGGGTAATTTCCTGAGGAAATTGAATCCAAAACTGACAGTGGAGATAAGTAGATAAGTAGCACAGTTCACAGCAAGAATCTCTAAAGGTTCAGCAATTGGTAGCACCAACACTTTCAGAATTTGGGGTGAAAGTGAGGCTGAAAGCAGAGTATTGATTGAATTTTTATTACACAGTTAGAGCCCAAGATCCCATCCACAACTTCACACAGTTTAGTGATTGTCTCTGTCCTCCTTCCAGCTGGAAGATGTGAGGTTTATTCTCTGTTAAGAGTAAACAGAGGGTCTCTGGACTGGGCTTAACAATGAGCACAGTTGAGACAACAGTAATATATGGAAAACAGGAAAATTAAGAAACTTACATATTGATTATTGAGACTTCTAGTCCTTTACCCCATTTGATTCTCAGAATGCTGGCAGTTAAACTTACAACCTCTAGGCAGGGTATTAAGAAAAAAAATTTAAATATGCTAATATAGAGGTTGTCCAATGAAATGACCCAGCCAGACAATGTCGCAGTAAAACCCATTGTTATAAATAGACCTAAGTTGATCTCCAGTGAGTCCCATATCCTAGTGTTCATGTCTTTTGTAATTCTCTCCCCTTGAAAACCTGTGACTTATTCCTAACCAGTCAAATATGGCAAAGATGATGGGGTTCATTCTTATGATTAGGTTATGTAATACAAGGTTCTGCCTTAGCATACTGAGGCCAGGGCCTCTTCTTGTGAGCTTGATGAAATAGGAGGTTATGCTGGAGAAGCCCACATGGCAAGAAACTTTTAGAGGCCTTAAGAAACTGTATGTGGCCTCTAGGATCTAAGGGTGGCCTCAGTCAACAGCTAGCAAAAACTAGATTCCTCATTTATAAGGCCACAAGGAAATAAATGCTACCAAAAAAGCTTAATAAGCTTGGAAGCAATTCTTTCCCAATCAGTTCTCTAAATGAGAATGCATCCTGACCAATACCTTCATTGCAACCTGTGAGATCCTGAGTAGAGAACCCAGTTATACCAGGCTGTAACTCCTGATGCATAGAAAGTATGAGATCATCAATGTGTGTCATTTGAAGCCACAAATTTTGTGGTAATTTGCTGCCCAGCAATTGAAGACTAGTGCACTCATAGTCTACAAGTCTCACTCAATATTCTGACCTTTTAATAAGCTTTCTAGGAACATATTAATAAATTTGAGCAAATAGCCAAGGATGATTCAATATCTGAGGAGAGCTCCTGATATTAAAGATAGAGATCTAAACCAACAAATAAATCAAGAACTGGGATAATTTAAAAAAAAAAAAAACAACACAAAGAAATGAAAAATAACCATTATCATTCTCAAAGAGATTGAGAAGACATAGCATTCATCACAAGAACAAAGTGATTTTTTTTCTAAAAGGATACTCAGAAAATAAGAATTACTCTTACAAATTCCTGCTCTGAACACTTATTAGTAAGTGTTGTGTAATAAGGAATTTGTCTGGTCTTTGTCCCAGATTCCTGGACTGGAGCTTCTAAACCCTTGGAATTTCTTGAGTGATAGGAGTATCTTTGTTATTCATGGTGGGTCTCTGGAATAATCTCTGAATTAATGTTAATGAGGTGACTCATGGTGGGCCCCTAGACAGTTTCAGGATGGGAGCTGACCATGCTGGAAAGATCATCCATGTTATTAGAGGGTTAGGGCTTTGAACCAGATGATATCAAACCAAACTTAACCCATGGGGAAGAAGGGGGGATTAGAGATTGAGTTAAATCATATGGTCAATGATTCAATAAGTCATATCTACATACATTTAAAGCACAATAAAAACTCTTCTAGGATAATGATGAACCTTGATGCCATTGCAGGGTAGGGGAATGGAAACTTCACTTCCCAGACCTCACTCTATGCGTCTCTTCATTTGGCTACTCCTCATTTGCATCCTTTATAAAAACTGTTTGTCAACACAGTGTTTTCCTGAGTTTTGTGAGTTATCCTAAGGAATTATCAAATTTTAGAGGGTCATGGGAACTCTTGAATTTGTAGCCAGTTGGTCAGAAGTGTGAGTGACCTGGGGACCCCTGAACTTGTGGTCAGCATCTGAAAGAGGGCTATCATGTTGGGAATTATGCACTTAACTAGTGAAGGCTGCATTAATTCTGTGCAGTGTCAGAATTGCATTGCAGTATTGCGGAAGAGTTGGAAGATAAAACTGAGGAGATCACCCAGAAGTAGAGCAAACAGATAAAAGAAGAGAAATAAAATATAAGCAAATTATACGTTCCGTGTAGGGAGTACAAGATAACTATGTTTCAGAAAAAGAGGTCAGGAAAATTTGAGAGAAAAACATCAAATAAATAATTCAAGAAAACTTCTTACAATTAAAAGACAGTTTTAAGATTGAAATGGCCCACAGAATACCCACCATGGAAGAAAATAGATATGCACCAGGGTATATCAATGTGACACTGCATACTAAGGGCAAAACAAAAAACCTAACAACTTCTAGGAAAAAAAAAAAAGTTAAATGTAACTGACAAGAAATCAGGTGGCTTTAGACTTCTCAAAAGTTAGGATCTAGAATAGGGGTGTCAAACTCAATCAGAGAAGGGGCCAAAATCTAAAATCCAGCCTAAATCGCGGGCCGAATGGTTTACTGAACAGTCATAAACTGACAATGTCATAAACTGACAGCGGAGTGCAGTGATGACAGCGCGGTGTGGGCCACATTGCAAGGCCTGGCGGGCTGGATTTGGCCCGCGGGCCTTGTGTTTGACACATGTGATCTAGAAGATAATAAAGCAATGCCTCCAAAATTATTAGGGATATCACAGAAGAGCAATGCCACAAATGTAGACAGCAATTAGGTCATTTTTTTGGAGCAATTCAAAAGTATGTCTCCCAGCAGATGAAGCTGATAGAAAACTAATACATCGTCACATATTGGGAGAAGATTATGCAATTAGAGAACAGTTTATAGGTGAAGCAATGCTAAGTATATATAAAATGAAAAAACTGAATACACTAGATAATTATCAGCTCCATTCAAAATAAACCAATGTGAGAAAAAGTAATTATAGTATGCTACATAACTCAATTGTGGATAGAATTTCCATAATCAGAATAGTATAAATACTAAATATTGACACAAGCAAAATTATAACACAACTGTATTGTGAAAGTGGTAGAATGGAAAGTTTGTGTTTGAGTATGCATGGGGGCTGATGGTGATAATGAGCTAAATTCTCTTCTTCCATAGAATGCTTTAATCTGAAATTATTAATTGGCTTTATAAGCATACCATTTAACTAAAGAAATTGAGTCTGTGGAGTAGTTAATGGGAGGGGGCATGCCAGCTGTGATAAGTATTTGTTTTGTTTATAAAGTAAAAATTTTAGAAAATAAAACCACTTTAAAAATAAAATTTATAGGAAGTACAAATCAAAACAATGAGATACCATCTCACACCTGTTAGAGTGGCCATTATGCCCCGACCGGGAATCGAACCCTGACCTCCTGGTTCCTAGGTGGACGCTCAACCCCTGAACCACAGCAGCCAGGTTAGAGTGGCCATTATGAACAAGACAAGCAATCATAAGTGTTGGAGAGGTTATGGAGAAAAGGGAACCCTTATCCACTGCTGATGGGAAGGTAGACTAGTACAACCACTTTGGAAAGCAGTCTGGTGAGTCCTCAAAAAAACTGAGAATAGAGCTACCAAGAGACCCAGCAATTCCTCTGCTGGGTATATACCTGAAAACCTCAAAATCATATATTCACAAAGATTTATGCACCCTATGTTCATTGCAGCATTATTCATGGTGGCCAAAACATGGAAACAATCCAAATGTCCTGCTGAAACCGGTTTGGCTCAGTGGATAGAGCGTAGGCCTGCAGACTGAAAGGACCCGGGTTCGATTCCTGTCAAGGGCATGTACCTTGGTTGTGGGCACATTCCCAGTAGGGGATGTGCAAAAGGCAGCTGATCGATGATTCTCTCTCATCAATGTTTCTAACTCTCTATCCCTCTCTCTTCCTCTCTGTAAAAAAATCAATAAAGTATATATATTTTTAAAAATGTCCTGCGATAGGGGACTGAATAAAGAAGATGTGGTACATATACACAATGGAATACTACTCAACCATAAGAAAGGATGAAATAGCATCATTTGCAACAGCATGGATGGACCTTGAGAACATTATGCTAAGTGAAAGAGGTCGTCAGATAAAGCTAAGAACCATATGACTTCACTCATATGTGGGATATAAAACTGAAACTCATGGACACAAACAGCAGTGAGGTGGTTGCAAGAGGGAAGAGGATGGAAGGAAAAGGGGGTCCTAATATAAGGTGACAGAAGATTTGAATCTGTATTTTACCATATGGTGAGCATATGGTAAAATACAGATCTTGTAACATAGAAACCCACACCTGAAACCAATAAATTCATGTTGATCAATGTCATTCCAATAAATATATTTCTTTTAAAAATGGAAAAAAATTAAATGTAAATTAGAATATATCATCAAATTTCTTTAAACTCTTAGTGGTTTACCATTACAATTAGAATAAATCCCTCTCTCATGACTTACATGGCTCTTCATGATCTAAATCCTATCTACATTACTTCACCTCATACCACTGTTCCCTCCTCATCTCTAGTCTCTAGTCACTCTGGTCTTTCTCTTGTTCCCATCTCAGAGATTTTGTGCTTGCTGTTCCCTCTGCCTGGAACCACTCTCTTTAATTCTTTTTATGTCTGGATCCTTTTTTTCATTCAAAATTCAACAAAAAATTGCCTCTTTATAGGTGCCTTCCACAAGGCACATACAAATCAAGGGATGGTCTAAAAGTCAAATGACCTGTACTCTTCAAAAATGTCAATGTCATGAAAGACATATAAAAGCTGGGAGATATTCTAGATTAAAGGAGACTAAAGAGACAGTAACAACTGAATGTAATCTATGATTTGACCATCTATATTTTTTAAAGTTTTGTGAAGTATTATTGGGATAGATTGGAGAACTTTACTATGCATTGTGTATATGATGATAATAAATAAATCATTGTTAAACTTCCTAAAATATAATAATTATATTGTGTATATATAAGAATGTCCTTGTTCTTATGAGATACATGCTTAAATGCTTAAAGTAACTTTCAAATGATTCATTGAGAGAAAGAAAGAGAGAAAGATAGAGAGAAAGAAGGAGTTATAGAATGATAGATATCAAGTAAATGTCACAAAATGTTTTAAAAATAGTGAATATTAATGGATACTTACATATGTATTCACTATATTATTCTTATAACTTTTCTATAGGGTTGAAAACTTTCCAAATCAAATGTTGATGGAAAAAACATTTTGAACTTTTTGGGTTTGATGATAGCAATATTGGTGAAGTAATTCCAAACTTTTGAATATGTTATAAGATTAAGTGAATGAGTGAATATATTGACCAAAGTACCCTTTTAGGCACTTTCTGTCATATCATCCTATTTTGTTTTTTCATTGTATTTATCACTCTCTAAAACATTTTTAAATTTATATTTGTTATTGAAAGTATGACAGATGTCCCCCTTTTCCCCCATTGACCCCCTCCACCCCACTCTTGCCCCTCACCACACTATTGTCTGTGTCCATGGGATATACATATATACATATAAATTATTGGCTAATCTCTTCCCTTCCTCCCACCCTTCCCTCTAAAATATGTCAGTCTGTTTTGTTGCCTACTTCAATGTCTCTGGATATTTTTTGTGTCAGTTTATTTTGTTCATTCCATTCCATATATAACTGAAATCATGTGATACTTGTCTTTTTCTGACAGTCGTATTTCACTTATCATAATACTCTCTATGTCCCTCTAAACTGTCTCAAAGTGTAAGAGATTTTTCTTTCACAGCTGCATAATATTCCATTGTGTAAATGTACCATTCATCTACGAATGAATACACATTTTTAATTTATGTATTTGCTTGTGTTTTTAATGTCTGTACTTCCCTAGGTCCTGTCCCATAGTGCTAATTGAGCAGAGATGGTGTCTGCCTTACTTACTGGTGAATCCTCAGCATTCAAACAAGTACCTACCACATAATTGATGTTCAATAATTACTTGTGGAATAAATGAATAAAGCAATTCCAAGAAATCTTGGATAAAATCAATGTTCAGGCAAGTGCAATTTCCCCCCTAGGGCCAAGTTAAGGCCCTGAGACCCAGTTTGGAAAGGGCCTTGTTAATGCAGAGGTCTGTGAAGCTGAGAGAGAGAAAAAAGAGGGGAAATTTAGCCTCCTTTTGGCATATGGATGTGGCTAAAGGGATTAAGACCTACCAGAAATGGCAGTAGTCCTAGGGGTTTCAACCAGAGAAAAGGGCCTTAAAACTACACAGTAAATGATGACAGAGAGGTCCTGAAGATTGCTCCTTAATGCTTTAATTTTCAACTGAGTTATGAGTCACCTTGTCCTTGCAAGTCACTTCAATTGTGTGTAGACTCTTCCCTGAAATTCCCTCTTACCACAGAACCAATGAATTGTGCATTTTGAGCAAATTCTCAGTAACAGAGGAAAATTACAGGGAAAGAGGTAAAGGAGCATCTAAGAAGACAACAGGTGATTCTTCAGGGGAAAAGAAAACTACCTTTTCCCCCAACTATCTTCATCACAGCAATTCTATCTGCCAACCTCTATTTTTCTTAATTTCCTTTCCCTGCCTGTTTTCCCCTCCTTTATCACTATCCCCTATCTCTGGCTGGTGCCATAAAATATTTGTTGAGAGTGGAAGGGTAGTAAAGTAATTTTGGGTGGGAACCATTTTTATTAAAGTAATCTCTTTTCATTTTTTCAGATAAGAACACACACACACACACACACACACACACTTTCAAATATTGATAATGATTATTGCAGCTGTCTCCAGTATTAATACCATACCATGAAGTTTCTAAGATTCTTTTATACTCTTTCCAAACACCATCATCTCAGAAGTACTCTCAGTTCTACCCTCCCCAACCCCCACTCTACCCCTATCAATGCAAGTGATAGGTCACACCAAATTTTACCGATATCTTTCTCTATGGCATTAGAGTGATCTGTTTTCTCTCATTAATCCGAGCTTGGTTTAGAACCTCAGCAGTTCAGGACCGAATGGCTGTATCTAAGCCACAGTAAGTCAAATATTCCAAAAAGATGACCCCCCCCCCTTTTTTTTAATCCTCCTCCAAATTACCATCAATCACTTAGTCTTCTTTCAGGCCCACAAGCATCTCACTCTTGCCTGTCTAAGAAGACCTTTCTGTCATCTTCTTCATTCCCCTGGTCATTCATCATCAGTTAGAATTTTAAATTAGGAATTCCATTAGCATGTTGAATCTATGAAAGCCAAATAACCCATTATGGACTGAATCCAAATATATAGGCAGGTGGTTAAGCAGGTCCAGCCAACAGCTTTGGCATAAGCCTTGGCAATGCAGGCCTGAAAATAGTGATAGCAGCAAAAATCAAGAATTATGTTTTCACAAATGACCTCAAATTAACTGTACCTGCTCAAGAGGAACAAAGTAGATCTGTAGATGCTTCCAGTACCAAGTGCACTGCCAAGGATCATTTTTCTCACTGGTTGTTTTTACCATGTCACACCAATACCAAAACAATCTTCATTGGCTCCAAATTACCTTTAAATCAAATGTTTAAACTCTTTAGTCTGGCATTCAAAGCCTTTTACATCTCCCCTTTTTTCTACCACTTACTCTCTTCTAACCTCATCTCATCAATCCATGGTACAGTCCTTTTACCTCAACCAGCCTGGCATATTCTCACCACCATATTTCCTCTCTCTTTGCCTGTAATGCCCGTCCACTTCCTTCTTGCTGATCTATATTAATTACATCATTTAAGACCCACTTCAAGATTTGCCCCCTTCAAGAAGCCTTCCATGATTCATTCACAGTATCACTAATATTTTGTGCTAGAACAGACTTTATAGCTAATTGATCAAGTTCAACTTTATCCCACCTCCATTTTTCAGATTAAAAAAAAAAACTTGAGTCCCAAAGCAATTAAATGATTTGTATAAGATAATGCTGTGAGCTTACTGGTAGAAACTTAATCTGAGGACAGATTTCCTGACTTCCTTTGCAATTTCCTTTCCATACCGTCACACTTTGTCCCCACTGTTCCACCCTACAAACAAGTTTAAAGAAAGGGTGGTGTCATGATCATAAACTGGCATCTGTATTTGGATTGTTTTTCACCTGTATTTGGCTTATGTCAACCACCAAGTTCTAATAATTATTGAGGGAACAAATCATGTCTAATATTTCTGCACCCTCATCTCCTTCCCTATGGCATCTTATAGAACTATGTATACCTCAGACTGGCAGCAAATATATCTTAACTGTGGAATGCTTAACTTCAAGAAAATATGAAAACAGAACAAATATAACAAGTACACTCTGGGTGGATTATTTTATTACATACATATTCAAAAATGTTCCTCTAAACAGGACTTCCTATAGTGAGCTTGGTTACAGATCATTAACTACCATTGAGAGAGAGAGAGAGAGAGAGAGAGAGAGAGAGATCTGAAAAACCTCAAGGTAAAAATGTAAGAATAATGGCTCCTCTTAAAGGCTTAAGAAATAATAGAAAGGTATTAAAACAGACTTTCCACTTTGCAATCCAGAGGATTTACACAGTCTTTGTCTCACAACCCCCAACTCAGCACTACGTTCTGGTCTTTCTCAGCTGGACATTGAGTGATACAAGTTCTAAATGTCTGTTCTGCCACTAATTATCTCCATGACCTAAGACAACATCACTTAATCTCACTGGACTTGTGTTTTCTCAACTGTAAAAGGTTAGGGCGTGGAGTGGAGGATGGAAGTCCAGACTTACTTTGCCTCACACATTTGTTGTGCAGCTCAAGATGATATATGTGAAAGTACTTTAAAATCAAAAGGCATTTATAAATTCAAGTTATTAACTTCTAAAATCCCATTTCTGTTTTAGTCAAATCCTAGGAGATTAGAGCAAATGAAGGATAACAGGTTTGCATGTTAATTACATCTAAATTAATTGTTTAAATCATCTACTTTCTCTATAAACACTGTGGCAGGAAGTGGGGGGTTGGAGTTTGACAGCTGCTAAGATTCAGGAAAAGCACCTATTCTATAAATTTCTCTAAAAGGGAGGGTTTAGGGAAATTGAAGATATTGGTCAGGGGACAGGGGGCTTCCACTCTAGTTCTACATTGTCATTCTCTCATTTAATAATGAAAAGAAAATGAAAAAAAAAGAGAAAGGAAAACTTTAATTTTGCACGTTTCAGGTTTTCTCTCCTTTTCCTTTCCAGCACTCCTAGCATGTCTGAAATCAAAGGATCTCTGTCTGGGGGTGGAGGTGAGGTAACACATTGCATACTCAAAGATATGACTCCACTGTATTGATCTATCCTTCATCTAGCCCAATTAGATAACATATAGCATGTCCAAATGCCCCAGGTTAGGGACCATGTCTGCCCTGGGACAACCGTCTCCACTCAAACCTCTGTGGAGATGGTCATCATTAGTGTTCACATGTAGCTCTCGGTCAGTGTTGTTCAGTTAGAAAAGAACCTATTAGGAAATCAACAATCAGCTAAAATATAAAATACTGTAAAAAGAGGGGGGGAAATCCTAACCAGTAATCTGCAATGAATCATATATTTAACAGACATTTTCTGAATTTTTACTATGATCTCAGCCCCAGGTTAGGTTTTGAGGAAAATACGCAAGCATCTAAATAAAGCTTTCTCTGCTAAGAGACCCATGGGCCATGGGGAAGAAAAAGGTGTAAACAAGATACAGCAAAGATGCCTGGAAGTCAGGCATCAATTAACCCATTCTAATTATTTCCACCACCCATATTTCCATAAAGCAGTGTATTCAATGCTGGGTTGAGGAAAGACTAAAAAGCAAAACTAAACCTTGTTATAACGTAAGGCATTAAAGTAGCTTGTGATGTGCCAACAATTTTTAATTAAATTAATCATAATACAATCCAGGCAGTATATCTCTAGCAACCGACCATAATGGAACAAAGGCTATGTGCAAACAACCATTTTAGTATTCAGCCTCGAACTGGCCTTACGACAAGAGTTTATAGCATAAATGTTGGACTCTGTGATTAAGCATACATTTACAGACAAGAGTACCAACGAACATATATGAAGCAATAGCTCCAAGTCGTCCCCTGCTGGTGTCCTGCTTGAAGACACCCTATCTATGCCAAAACCCCACCCCGTCATTGTAACCCAAGAGGCCATCCTATTCAGTGACTCCTCCGCCTTCAGCCCTTCTGACTATATGCTGCCAGGTTTTTAGTGAAAACAAGATTGAAATGTGAGCTATTGGCCCCTTCTAAAGACAAAGATTTCACCAAAGTCTGAAAGTAAAGTATAAGAAGTGAATGACCAGTGCAGGCTTACTGGCTGGTCAGATCTGGCATCTGTATGTTTCAGTCCTGAATTCTTAGGGTTAAAAATCAGTTTGGCTGCTTGAGTATAGGAGAGGAGAGAAGAGAAAAAGCCCAAGGAGGGTAAAAAAGATGAGCTCTTTATGTGGATTTACTGAAGGGAGGCCTGCCATCAGTGAGGGAACTTGATAGGGCTCACCTCCCCAGGGCTTCCCCTACTCCAAAGGTTAGGGATGGTCCCCACACTAGCTTAGTAGCTACCAAGCAATGTAACCTTTCTGCAAAAGGGTGGGCTTAAGCTGTGTTGCTGCAGTGAAGATCTGGGAAATACAGATCTCATCAGAGATTCTGTTCTTGGGAGGAGGCGAGATGAGACTGTCTTCTCTGGTATTATTTACTGCTGGGATGTAGTGTAGGGCACAGAAAAATGCTGCAGATTTCAGAAAATTCTGGGTGGGTCAGTGTCAGTGTCAATAGGAAAAAGAAGAGGAATTAGTGGAGGATATAGTCTGGGAGGAGAGGGGGGAGGAGGGGCTGCAGAAGGAGGGTTGCTATCCACAACTGCAGCATTATGTGTCAGAGATAAATTCACTTGTCATCTCTCAAATGAGGTTTGTAGGTACCCCTCCCCCCAACTCCCACACAGCAAAGGTTTAATGGGTGGTCTTCTCAGTTTTTAATTGCAGTTTTGCAGTGTATTTGGTGCCTAAAGTCTAGGTCTGGCTGAGGTGATGCTTTGTATGTATGAGTCCATAAATATAGAGAGAGCTTCTGAAGTCTCCCGATGTAGTGGGAAGGGTGCTGCGGCAGGGACCGCTGTTCCCTTCGCCAGATAATCTGCCGGTCCCTAATGTCAGAGTGCTTCCCAGGAATCAGGAGGTGAAAACGATGCGGTGTTGCAGTGAATTTCCCCAAGTCCACGATAGATACACAAGTAAACACACATGCACAGGAACAAGTTCAGGAAAAAGTCCTGCTCATGCCTGGGAAGTCCAGCTCAAAGCAAACGGCAGGATCCCATGGGCGAGGCGCGCCATACAGACACCCGGATCACTGCGGAGACCTGGACAGCTGGGACGTGCAGTCCCGCAGCCACTTCCTGGGCACTCTTGCCTCGCTCTCAGAGCTGTTATCTGCAGGCTGTGGAAAATCAGTGCTCACGCCCGCCCGCCCTCGTCACATACCTTTCCCAAAGCACTTCAAACCCCGCACCTAAAGGCAAACCGCTCTGACCTGGCCAAGCTCAGAAATGCAAAAAATGAAGGTGGGGAGGCAAATTTTACCTCAACAGAAAGGATGAAAGGATTGAAGACACACACACACACACACACACACACAAAAAAAAAAAAAAAAAAAAACAAAAAAAAAAAAAAACAAAAAAAAAAAAACCTGTGCTGGTTAATTTTTTCCCCATGGTTAGCAAAAAGAATTACTTGCCCATAGAGGTTTGGAGATGGGGGGTAAGAGGTTGGTCCGAGGCTAGGTTCACCTGCTGCTGAGGTGAGAGAGCAGACCCAGGAAGGAAGCTGTTCTGAGCAGCAGCTCACAGCAGAGTGAATGAGGGGATGGCAAAGACCCTCAAGTTGGCGTCTGGCTCTTTTTTTTTTTTTTTGCATTCAAGTCACTAAAGGGTTAAGCGCGCAGCTGGGCTCCAACTCCCCCTCTCTACTCCCCCTCCCCTATTGTCTCCCCCCTCCCCTCCCATTCGTCGCTAGGAGGTCATCAAGCCTCTGTCCAGTCGGCTTTCACAAGCCCCTCTGATTCCCGCCCATCTGGCCTGTGGCTGCTTACGAAGAGGTGTGCGCACACCGAGGGGCGTGTTCCAGCTCTGGGAGAAGCTGAGAGCCGGGGTTAGAACTCAGAGCTCAGAGCGGAGCCAGCCATGGAGTGGGGCGGGGTAAAGTTTCGCACCCTGCAAGGGGCTGTCGAACTGGAGGGGGCGGGGCGCCCACGGGTACTTTAGCCCTCCAAGCTCAGGGGCACAGACTGACCAGACCTGAGGCGGGGGGAAGCCATGGACCGCGGGGCAGCCTCCGCCCCCGGCACTGCCCCGACCCAGGATGAAGAGCAGTCCTCAGAATCTTCAGAGCCGCCACCGTGGCCGCCGCCGCAGCCTGCTCTCCCACCGCTCCACGCGCCTCCGCCAGAGCCCACACCACAGTTCTGTCCAGAGCTTGCTCCAGAACCCTGTCCGGAGATGACCACAGACCCAGAGCTGGTTCCAGAACCAAATACAGAACCGGCACCCGAGCCGACTCCAGAACCAGCTACAGAACTAGACACACAGCCAATCTCAGAACTGACCCCAGAACCGGCCCCAGAGCCGGCCCCAGAACCAGCCCCAGAACCAGCCAGAGAGTCCTGCCCTGAGCCGGCTTCAGAGTCCCGTCCGGAGCCGAGTCCAGCACCTCAGCTACTGCAGTGTCCAGCGATCGCACCAATGACGGGTCTGAAGACCTCGGCATCGCCCCGAACGCCGGTGCCCTGGTCTCATATAAAGGTAAGAAAGGGACCCCCTGAGGCAGGCGAGGCAATGGCTTTCGGGCTCTGGGGACCCTGGGTACTTTAGCATCCCCTTTGGCTGCCAAGGACCAGAAAAGATGCTCAGAAAGATGCGGGGACAGCAGAGTGGGAAGGGGTTGGGAATCGGGAAGCAACCTGTGGAAGCGAAAGTGAGCTATTTGGGGCTAGAAACGGGGTGACCGCATGGGGTGGTCATCGGGACAGTTTTTCCCCAAGGGGAGAAGTGACAGTGTAGCGAGCACCTCGGTCTTGAAAAAGAGACGGGAGATGCTCCCGGGGAGCGCTAGAGACCTAAAGAGGCGTTTGGGGCTGGCCCGGGATACACGGGATGGGATGTAGTGGGGACAGCAGAACACACCTCTTCGAGGTGGTCACTGCCGCAGAGGCCCAAGCTGCGGAGCCACAGCTGTCTGCTTGGCACCGTCCCTATCACCGGGGAGGGGGTCCTCAGCTGGGGCATAACTGGTGGTTCTCCAGGGAGGTGCCCTGTGCCTCTGTCTGCTGCTGGACGCTGGCACTCCGGGTGGGGATGAGGGGATGGGCGGTGTCCACGCACACTGCAGGGGAAGGGAAGGGAAGGGTTCGCCTGGGAGGAGGGGGTGGGGGGGACATGCGTATGTCGGAGCCACCGCTCATCTGTCTGCAGGATTTCCCAGCAGGTAGGTGCAATCACACTGATGTAGCAATGGGTCCCTTGACAAGCAAGGTGACTGGCATCCTGCACCAGGACCACTTCAAATGGTACCGGGGCCCCGGTTTAGCGGCGTGAAAATAAGAGTTGCTATTTGAGAGCACGTACATGGGAATCCTCATCTCTTCCACTCTTTAGAGATGCCTTCATAAATGATTCACTTAGCCGGGAAAAGAATGGAGGGTCCGCGTCACTGGCCCGGGGATGGGGGCGGGTGGGGGTGAAATGAAGACGGTTATCAATGTTTGCCGTGGACCCCAGAAGCAAGTGCCTGCTCTTCAACCGGAGTCTGTCTTTCTTGCTTTCTCTGTACTTCCCCTACTCTTCCCCTCAACTTCGCTCCAGCAGACTGTGAAAAATCATGGTAATGCATACATACGCCTTCATTTAGCTTCCCCTGCAGGAAAAACAAAACACAGAAACAAACAAATAACATACCACACCAACAATGCCCATTCTTCCTGCTGCGTAGCAGGGCCCAGGGACAAGGCTCTGGAATGCTTCTGCTGCGGACCGCACACTTGTAGAATGTAGGGGGAGGGGGCACAGGTTGGCATCCTGCAAAACAGAAAGGAAAGCAGCCTTGGTTGCTTTCTGAGTTGTGAGCAGGGAGGATTGACTTTGCAAAATAATTGCAATATTAAACGACTAAAAAAAGAGAAGACCTAAAAGGGAAAGTTTCGAAGGGGAAAAATACAGATGTTTAAAAATAAATAAAACAGGATTGTAGGAGGCTAAGACCATTTTAAAAATCTAACAACCCTGCTCTCACCAGGAGGTGGGTCTCTCCCCTTCTTACAGGGGCCATTCCCTGCAGTGATCTCCAGAAGGAAAAGGGCAGGGCAGCTAGACCTGGAAGGACACTCTAACCAGGTGTTGCTCTTGTCTTTTTAAAAAGAATTTTCATAAAGCCTGTGAGAGGGAGACCAGTAGTGTCTACCTGGTCCGTGGCCTTCTTAAGTGACATTTTGGGAATGTGGCTGAGAAACTAACACCTGGGGCCTTAATTACCAGGCTGACTAGCGAAATTCGAAATTCAAAATGCGTGGTCTCTTTGACCTCCAGAAGTCTGCCTGGAGGCCAGAACTCCGGGATGAGCCCTGTGGCAGTGGGAAAGTGTCTCTCACCAGCTTGACTGGAAAATGTCTGTTGTCAGACAGATAAGGAGAATCAAGGTAAAGGTAATCAGGTTAGCTTCCTCTATATAGTACCCATTAAGGTGATTAGCTCAGAGGCACTTGCTGCCCTGGCAGAGGACCCCGACCCCGACTCTCCTCCCCCCCCTCCACCCTCCCCCCAGAATTTGACTTTGCCCTTGATAGAGCTGGTCATTCAGTCAGTCAGTCACGTATCTTGCAAAATAAGGTTAAGAATCTTGCCCTAGCCAGTTTGTCTCAGTGTATAGAGCCTCAGCCTGAGGACTCAAGGGTTCCAGGTTCGATTCCAGTCAAGGGCACATACTTGGGTTGTGGACTTGGTCCCCAGCAGGGGGTGTGCAGGAGGCAACCAATCAATGAATCCCTCTTAGCATTGATGTTGCTATCTCTTTATCCCTCTCCCTTCCTCTCTGAAATCAATAAAAATATATTTTAAAAAAAAAGAATCGTGACTATCCACTAAGGGGGCCATGTAGATGAATACATCAGTGGCCCTAAAAGATTTTGAAAGATGCCAATTGTTTCTGCCTGAACCCTTCTCCAACACTCTAGTTGTTGCTATGCAATTGCTTGCTACAGATGGGACCACCTCTTCAGTGGTAGGACCATTGTCTGCTGTATCCTCCTTCATTGTCTGCTGTATCCTCCTCAGCAAATAACACCCCACAACCAGCTGACTTAACATTCAAAGTAAACAGGTTTCCATCTTACCTGGGGTGGCATTGTTCTCAGACACTGCTTCTTTGAGGCAAACTTGGGGGGTTGGGGAGAGGAAATAAAGACACAGGCCACACACATGTGCTTGTGTACGTGTACACACACACACACACACACACACACACACACACACATTCAGAGATCAAAACAAAATACAGTTCTCATCTTACAATAAAATTCTACAATTTAATGGCAAGTATAGTCAGGACCAGTAGCCATCCAACTACCCTGGTAAGTCAAAGAATGAAATGAACAAAACCCAGTGTTTGAATGTGACTGCAGATTTCTCCCAGATAATTATGCTGACTGGTATTGCAGTAAAAATAAATAAATAAATAAATAAATAAATAAATAAATAAAATACACAGCATCTTCTAGAGTGTAAGTCTGCTTTTGGGGTTTGAGAACACACTAATTGCAAATCTATGCCAAGAGTCAGGGTAGAAACTGATAAAGGGGGGTTCATGTTTTCTTTCTTTCAGAATAGCTACCAGGATAACAGTCGGTGAACTAAACCTGTCTATTTCCTTCCTTTCTAAAATATTTTGATTTCCAGGAAACGAGCCGTTGTCTCCCACCTGGTGGCAGTAAGTGTAAGTAAGGATGTGTGAATTGGTTCTTTAACAATGCTATAACTCTCTAGGGGGGAGTGGAACGTATAAGACATGGACCATGTTTGTTTTTCTCCATTCAACTATGGTTGAAGGCAGTTTATATTTTAATTCATTGGATTTTGATCAGCTAGGAAATTATAATCACATCATACAGGTGATTTATGAAAATCTGAGAATACATTTTTTGTGGCATATATTTCTAGGGTGGGAGGGTATCTGTGTGCCACTCTTAATGATTACACAGCAATTACCCTTATATCCCAAACCATAACAGAACTGTTTTCTGATATTTTTTTTGCACACATTTTCTTGCAAAGTAGCAAGCATTTGTTCATATGATATCGGGTCATTTTTATCTGAATACATTATCTTGCCTATTTCTGAGCTTCCGAAAAGTAGATATTGTCTCCCTCCCACCACCTGGTACAATTCAACCCTCCATATTTTTGCTTAATAAACACTTGCTGAAGCTTGAAACCTATCAAATCCATTTCCAGCAATGATGCAGAGATGGCTGCTGTGAATGAATAAAAATGCATTTTCAATGATTTCAGAGTAAGAAGTAAATGCTTTCTTAAATAGCCTGGAATTCATACACCTCGAGGGAATGCAGTCAATCTTTCCATTTTCAGAATGAATGTTACAACCATAATTAAGAAGGAAAGTACTAACAATTTCAGAAAATGTTTTGGAAATTGTCCTTATCCTCTGCAGTCCCGACAGCAGCAGACCCAAGATGATGTTGTTTGTTTCAGGGGTAATAAATTTTTATCCTAAATGAACAGAATACCTGCAGTGATTGTAGATTTGAATGTTCAATCTGTTGAAGGTCAAGATGAAATTGCCTTCATTCCTTTTAGGTTCCTTCCCCCTTCCTCATAAGGTTTTGATCATATCTGACTTATTTGGTATATTCTGGAGCTCCTGAACATCTGCGGCAGGATGTTCTGGAAAAGATAATGAGATATTTGGTCAGTGGTCTTTCTTTCCTGGAAGTACAATTCTTAGTGCTTATGAATAGGGCTTCTGCAGGGCTGTAGCCCCAAAAGAAAAGCTGAGCCATTACCCCAACTGCTTACAAGGAGAGGGGGGAAATCCATAGAGTCCAGGAAACCATTCAGGGGCATTATAATAAGGATTATAGAATTCCTTCTGCTAGTATGGCAATTTACAGTATGCTTTCTTTTGCATTATCAACTCTTGTATTCCCTTGAAGAAAGCAGCAGGGTGGAAGAGGGTAAAATTAAATTTGACACCTAAATAACAATTTATCATGTATGGATTTTTAAAATAATATCTAATATATGACTTTCTGTGACACATAAAAATCTTCATTTGTCTAAAGACAATCTTTAAGCTGACATTATATCAGTCTTGCTTTTTTCCAAAGCAGTGACTGCTGTTCCCTGTCTGATGCTCCCTGAGGGGACCATCATAGAACAGGAGCCTGAGAAGGAAGGAGACGCTGCACAAGACCCTGAACATATTACTTCCCCCAAAAGACCTTTATTTTGGAAAGAAAATAAATAGAAATTCTGTTAGGGATATGGTGTCTAACCTTTCCAAAGCCTGCTGACTGTAATTTCCTCAGTGGAAAAAAATAAATTAAGTATTAAAAAAAAAGAAAGCATCCATTCCTAAAGAGAGATGCCCCCACCCTCAGCAAAACAAATAAACCTTATTCTCAAAATAGAAAAACAAATTTATGAATTAAAAAAATGAGGGAAAGGAACAGTGACCCCAGATAATAGAACTCATTCCTCCCCTGAATTATTTTAAGGAAAAAAGGAAAGAATATCTAAGGGGACCGGGTCCTCACCAAAGCCCATGAAAGTTATATCCTTCAGAGAAAAATTAAAAATTAAAAGAAAGATAAATCACTCCAACCAAGCCAAATAGTATTCCTAACCTTAAAACTTAGACACTTTATTTGTGCCTCACAGCCCATGTCCAAACCCTCACAAAAATTATGGAGGCAAATATAAATCTTTGCGGGAAAGGAGGGAAACCAATCTCACCAAAGCTCCCTAATGTTATTTTTTTCAATTATATGAAATTTCCAGGATAGGCAAATCCTTAGAGACATAAAGTAGATTAGTGGTTGCCAAGGGCTGGGACAGGGAGTTGGGGAGGGGAAAAGGGGGAGTATGTGGGGGGTGATAGCTTAAGGATACAAGGCTTCATTTGGGGGTGATTAAAATGTCCTGAGATTAGATAGTTGTGATGGTTGCACAACCTTGTGAGTATACTAAAAACCACTGATGTGTACATCTTTAAATAGCGAATTTTATGGTGTTTGAGTTATATCTCAATTTTAAAAATAGGTAAAGACAGAGATAATTTCTCCACCTTCAAGATAATGAACCTACTACCTTCCCACAAATAAATGAGCAAACGAATAAACAAGAGGGAAATTTTTTAAAGGAACTAAAAGGGAGAGAAATCCTTTAAGACTAGGGCCTCCATTCTCAACAAAGGAAATAACCTTCACTTGTGCACACACACACCTCTTATTTTTTTCTCTTGAGAAGAACAAACAAACAAAACAGGAAATATTTTTTGTTGTTGACAATATTATAGATGCCCCCCATTTCCCACCCTCCTTTGCCCTCCTCCACCAGGAAGATCCTTTCAAAATTATCAGTTAATGAAATTTACTAAACCCTCCACCCTAGATCTACACAAATGTTTTAATTTAACAAAAAGAAAGAAATATGAAAGGACAGGCTCCCTGATCTTAAATCTCTTGAATTTTTAATTTACAGAAAAGGGGAAAAATAGAAATAAATCACCCCCCAAGAGGAGATGACCCATTCTCACCAAAGCACATTAACCTTATTATTAATATATACTTTTCTTAAGATGTCAAAGGAAATTAATAATAAAAGGGCATGTATGGAAGCGGATATTATCAATGAAATAAAAACAAAATCCTCTTAAAGAGGAGAGATGCTCCATCCTCACAAAGACCCAAGGACTTTTTTGTGTGTCAAAATGCAACAAAAACAAATGCAATTTTTAAAAATAATAAAAGGAAATCCTTCTAATGGGAGCTAACCCAAATTCATCCAAACCCAAAAGCTTTATTCTTAATACAGGAAATTTTAAAATTGGAAGGATAAATATTATAGAAAAGGTAGGGAAACAAAACCAAGCAAGTCTTAAGGAAAGATGTCCCTAGTCCCTTTTCTCTCAAAACAAGTGAACACATTTTTATTTGTGAGTGAGCAAAGGAAGAAAATGAGTGGGCTGTTTTAAAAGAGAAACCTCCTATTTAGGGAATAAGATTCCACTAAAGTCCCTAAACATTTTTCTCCAAACGAAAAGAAACAGGAAGCCCAGCTGGTGTTGCTAAGTGGTTAAGTGTCTACCCATGAACCAAGAGATCCCCACCCAGTTGTATTACTGGTCAGGGCACATGCTCAGGTTGTGGGCTCGATTCCGGTAGGGGGTGTTCAGGAGGCAGCTGATCAATGGTGATCTCTCATCATTGATGTTTCTATCCCTCTCTCCCTCTTCCTTCCTCTTTCTTTCTCTCTAAAAAAATAAAATCAATAATAAAAAAGCATATTAAAAAAATAAAGAGGAAGAAAGGGGGAAAGAGAGGGAGGGGAAGGGAGAACGAAAAAAGTAAAATAGGGATAATTTGTAAAAGACTAAAAGGGAGAAATTCTCCTCAAAGAAGGTGCAGCAATGTCTTATAGAAGATAATGTATATTATTCCTGATGAGCAACTCACTCCACCTCTGCCCCCCCAAAAAAGAAAAAAAATCATCCCAAGGAGGGCCCCCTAACCTCATTAAAGCCGATGGCCCTTCTAGCTTCTCCAGAAAACTTAGTTTTTAAAAATGCAAATTATCCAAACCTAAAACGGTGCTTCCTCAATCTCACCAAAAGCAAGGATTCTTTTTATCCAGCGATTTTTTTTTAAAGAAAAATTGTCCCATCATAAGAAGAGATACTATCAACTTCACTAAAATCAATAGACCTTATTCTTCTCCACACCCAAAAGGAAAAAAGTAATTTTAAGAGGAAAAAAGAGAAGTCCTAATGGAAGGCAAGTTGGCCATAATCTCACCAACACCGCTGAACTTTATTCCCCTAAAGAGATTTGTAAAGGAAGAGGGGGAAAAAGAGAGAAAATCTTTGTCTTTTAAGAAAAAATGCCCTCTGCCCACCCCACTTGAAAGACCAGAAAGTATTATACAAAGAAAAGGTAATATTATTCTAGAATGGTGCCAGTGAACCTTACATTCAGCACCCGAGGCTGAATGGTAGTAAAACTTTAATCTCAGCCTGCTTTCTTCTCTCCCCCAGACCATTTCTGGTTACCTTCCCATCAGTCAGTCTGTGCACTCAGGAAAGGCAAATCCAATCCATGGAAAACAAAACTATGATGGCTAACCTTCTAGGGAAAAATCATACCTCTTTTCCAAACCAAACAGAAACGATTTGGGGATTGGCTGCGTTGCTGTTATCTTCTAATACAATAGAAACCCAAGAGTTGAGATAAACTCTAAAGTAATGACACTCTTACTATCAACTTCCAAATCAGAGGCAAACCCCTACCTAGCAGAGAAGGACCCTTAGCCAGTTCAATAATGAGGTTTTACCGTGGTTATCTATTCATGTGCTCACTGTTCTGTAGGGTGATGAAGGGCTCAATTTTTACAAGTATATAAAATTTGAAAGTCTTATTTATAAGCAACGAATACAATGAAATGTTTTTCATTTTAAAGCTTCATTAACTTATTTAAAAATTAAATTGAGTGCCCACTGTATGCTCTATCTGTTTAGCACTGAAGATTCCACATTGGGCACAATCACATAGATGGGTCTTCCTTTAAGCAACTCTGGAAAATGAGATACCAAAACAGATATCTATGGAGCGATTATTTGTTTTACCAGATGCTTTACTAGATTCTCTCAGCATACATCTTCTTTTACAAAAATTTAATGTAATAAAATAAAGGAAATAAATGCTGGTTTCAGATAACGTGAAAAAATCAAAACTTTTTAAAAGTAAAATTTTGTAGCACCCCACCTCTCAAGAGATAATTACTGTAAATATGTTTTAATTTTTTATTGATTAAGGTATTATATATGCCTCCTTACCCCCCCATTACCCCCACCCCACTCCTCTTCATGCTTGCACCCCCTTGATGTCTCTGTCCATTGGTTATGCTTATATGCATGCATACAAGTCCTTTGGGTGATATGTTATTTAATTTCTCTGAATATATCTATATATGCTCATAGTCCACAATAGGAACATGTTAGGGAATGTGCAATTGTATCTCAGGCTTCCCCCCTACCCCAGTCACTTCCCTAATTGAAATCAGAATGTGTGTATTGTTCTACATTGTTTTTAGAAAAGACTTGTTAAATTTAGCTTTACGTTAATCTAAGCAGATGCCTGAATATCAATGATTAACATACTTTAAACATAACTGTTCAGGGATCCCTTTGCAGTATAAAGCAATGAGAGTATTTATTTTATGTAAACACAATAGTTGTGTCTACACAAACAAATACCCCATATACAAATGGCAGTTTGAGCCCACACTTACTAACTGCGCTTTTTTGGACATCCAGATTTCATTTGTCTAGCTAGCTTTTGTGACGGGTTTGAAGTAGGTGACCTGGAACAAAATCCACCTTCTTTCTACTGTTAAATTCACAATAGGAAAATCTAAGTTTCTGAGACTTTATTGGATTCTTTTTATTTATTGAATGAATTTAACACATGACACTGTGTAAGTTTAAGGTGTACAGCATGGTACCTTGATATATTACAACATTATTGCTGATATAGTTATAATTATCACATAACATAACTATACTATATTATTATCTATATTCATTATACTGTGCATTAGATCTTTATGGCTTATTTACTACTCATTACAAGGTTGTACCCTTAAACACCATCACTCTTATCCCCTCCCCATCCCTGGTAACCACCATTTTACTCTATTTTCTTATAGATTTAACTTTTTTTTTTAGATCTCACATATACATGACATATAATACTTGTCTTTCTCTGCCTGACATTTTGATTAACATAATGTGCTAAGGTTCTACTAGGTAATTTTTAACAGTATCTCTTTAATACAAAGTTAGCCTGAATCATGCTCATTTGGGTACCTACTACCTAGGAAAAAATACGTATGTGTGAGGACATTACCAACAATTGTAAGGAAACAGAATATTCAATTCATCCAGCTTTCATTAACCAAATGTGGTAGAAAATTGAGAGCTAATAAACTACACAATCCAACCAAGGTTTAATCAGTAATTTAAAAGGCAAGTGTAATGTGGTATTGCATAGACCAGAATCTTTAGCTCTGTTGGTAGTCCTTAGAGAGCATTACAGGCATTAGTTAGCTGTTTAAGCCTTTGCTTTAAAGAATCTGTAGAAAAGAAATTGGCTTCTTAGGACAGGATTCCCACCCCATTTTCTCTCTGATAGCACAGGGTGAGGCACCTGACACTGTGGGATTCTGAGAGAAGTGTGATGCTCCCGCCAGCAGCTTTACAGCGTTCTGAAACAAGAGGCAATGGTTATGGGGGCTGAGGACACATTAGGAAGCATTGTTTCTACCTGTTCTCTTCTGCGGGTTCGCAGCTTGAGGCAGGCAATGAAGGTATCTGCTTTCCTTTAAAGTGAAATTGTTAATCTCCTTCACTGTGAGGAAAGGCACTTAAAATCTGGAAAGTTTTCATGAATCCCGGGTTCTCTCGATTGAATCCTCACTCTGCTTGAAGCTGGCTACGACATCACAGCACTATTCTCTGAACCCCAACTCTAACCTCTAACAGAAGTCTCTTAGTTCCATTTTAGAATTACCTTGATTGTTCAATTTCCCTTAATAGGGGTCATTACATTTATTATGTACCACTAACATTATTTCGTGATTTGTTTACATCACTGTACATGTACTTTGCAGTATAAAAGGAACATTGTGATATCACTCTGTGAAACAACTAGGCATAAATACCAAAGAGAAAAATAAATGAGTCTACAGAACAAGATTATTGATTTCAGAAAATTGACTAGTTGGTGCCCTTCTCACTAACTTCAATTAATATTTACTGTGACCATTTCCCTCCCGCCATACTTGAGTAAAAAGATAAGTTTGGGGTTTTTTACTCAGAATTTTGGTAAGAGACTGTTAAGACTAATTAAAATGATAATGTTAGCATTTTCATGGTCTCCTTTATTTTAATTTACTCATCTTTGTTGATAAGATCTCTAGGACAATTTGGGGTTGGGGGCTTCACTGGTTTTACATAAAAATCAAAGCCCATAATTGTAGTGGCTCCCTTCATGGTTTTCCTAATACATATATTGCTTTTCATTAGTGAATCTTCCTTCTAGAAATTCCTGGGAAAGTCTTGCTTTGCCTTTCCATCCTCCCTCATCAACATTAAACTTTTTAAAGAGTTCCTTGACCTCTGGTCTACTGGTGGAAAACAAAGCTAGACATTTATAGGCAGCTTCAAAGTTTACTTTTATTTGAGGGGTGGAATGTTTGTGTCCAGTATTGTATGACATCACTGTAAAGTGCACGTAAACATATCTACTAATTAGTCCACTACGTGTTCAATAACAAAGCAATTGTGGTTTTTTTTTAAATTTTACAATATGATACGTGTTTGGAGGATTGTTACATGAATATTTTAGAGTGTTTTCGTGATGTTTGAGGAAATTGTTGGCGTTTTTGACATGGTACAGGAATTCATTATTACTTTTCCAGTTTAGAATAATAGGATAAAGTTTCCCACTATTGAAAATTCACTATCCAACAGGGATAGGTTAGATTCAGCTATGAGAAACTGCCTGATAGCAAATTCACTTTGACATGAGAAATTTAGGGGGGAAAACAAAGGAGTTGTTTGAGATAAATGGGAGGGATTATGTCCTCCTCAAACCTAGAGAAAACAGGAATTCAATTAAGCGGTGACAGTGAAAGATACCAGGTAGAAGCAAGGTTATGCTTGAATTGGGCAGGTGAGGCCTTAGTATACAGAGTTGGGGGGTGGGGGGGGGAGCCAGTTTGATAGAATTACAGAGCACAGACTGAAATATTGTGGAAAGTAAAGCAGGTGGGAAAAAGTCCTATTGAAACCTTGAAGGCAACTGACAAAATTGTGTATAGCATCTGACTGAGGAGGTGCAAGCACATTGGAGGGCTATTAATTAGTAAAATAACGTGGCTAAAGTGGAAGGTTGACTGATGGGACATATAATTAAAAACTAAATTTTAATTTTTTGTATGCTAAATTTCAAACTAAATTATGAAAACTAAAAATTGGAAAAAATAATTACATTATCTAATGTCCTTTTTTCTACTGTTTTGGGACTTTTTTGACCCACATTCCACTTTTATAAGAGTCTGGTCTGTTTTCTCTATTTCTACATCAAAAGTAAAACAACAACAACCACCCATGATGGAATCCAGTGAAACCTTTTTTCTTCAGTATTGTACATCCGTATAATGTCCTAAAAGGGCCTTTGGGATTCAACTAGTCCAGTATTTTGTAAATCTTTTTTTAGCAGAATCTTTGCATCTTTTTCTCAATGCGAGCCCATTATTTAACATAAATACAAGAAATATTTCATTTGTCCTCTTCTGTGGTAAAATGGGCTTCTGATGTACCTTCCCAAATGTTTAACCTAATAGGAAAGTAAGATTGCACTCCTTGCAAACTGATTTTATTACTGGCTTCTTAGCAAGGATGCTGGTGATGTAGGAACACATTAAATGGTAGAGAGACGTAAGTCCAAGTTTAAAATTTGGCCTAAAATATTCCAGAAAGTAGATCATACTCTCCAGGAAGCATGTCCATTCTTGAGATTTCCTCTCTCCCCCCACCTTAGGAATGTTACAACTATCTAATAAAGTGGTTTGTCATAACATGCACTGTCGTTGCTCGTAGGAACAGTTTTATTATTGGGGATTGTGTTTCTGACCAAGGACAGCATACAAAGTGAATTGTAGATATATCTAAAAATACGTGGTAAAATCCTGTTTACAACTGTAAGCCTCTGTAATAATTTAAAACAGCAAAATTGTTCCAAGTCCTATAAAATGGGCATAAATGTACCGTACACATTGATTTTGTAAGATTCCCCAGAGTACTATAGAGTGTACACACAGCACATAAAAGATCCAATTTTACGTAAATTAAATGTATTGTTATTATTTATTTAGAATCTGTACTCTGTCTGTATCCAGAAAGGATATAAAGTATTCTGCAAAATTAAATGCATATAAAACAGGACAATTAGGCATAAATAAAAACAGGACAAAAACAATTCAAAGCAGTGGTGAATGGGACTTTAATATACTACTTATAATAAATCCTAATTACACATTCAATTAGCAGCACTTTTGTTTGCTGCCTTTGGTGGTTGAAGAACTTAGGGGAATGATCTGAGATGACTCAGGCCTCTATAAGTTGGTATATGAAAAAGTTGGAGCCTCATTTTTATGCAATACATCTTGTATTAAGCTGCAGCAGCCATAATATGAAGAACTAAAGTTTGCCAGGATTGTGGCATAGGTGTTAATTAGCTCTCCTAGAAGGCTGCAGGCTCAGGTTATTTTGGTGTGCTTTCATTTCTAATATCCTCATGTATGTTTCTGTGAGGCATATAAATATGGAACTTTCTCAAATAAAATATTATTGCAAATAAATTTTATTTTTCAATAAATTCAAATGGTATCTTACAGCCCAGGAGTTCAATAGTTTGGACTCTCTAGATTGAAAGTTACTTCGTGTTGGTTCTTTTTTTTTTTAATTATTATCTTTGTACATATACCATTGCCCTCCCCCATACCTGCCCTCCCTCCCGAGTTTTGTGTCCATTGGTTGTACTTATATGCATGTATATAAGTCCTTTGGTTGATCTCTTATCTCCCCCAGATCTCCCTAACCTCCCTGCTGTAATTTGACAGTCTGCTTGTTGCTTTACTGTCTCTATATCTATCTTTCGGTTCTTCAGTTTATAATGTTCTTTATCATCCATAAATGAGTGAGGTCATGTGGTGTTTCTCTTTCATTGACTGGCTTATTTCACTCAGCATGATGTTCTCCAATTCCATCCAGGTTGCTGCAAATGATGAGAATTTCTTCTTTTTTATGGCAGCATAATATTCCATTGTGTAGATATACCATAGTTTTTGGATCCAATCATCTGCTGATGGGGACCTAGTCTGCTTCCAAATCCTAGCTATTGTAATCGTGTTGGTTCTAATCATAATTCTACTTACATAGCTGTGCAATATACAGTAAATTGCTAAATCTTTTGGTGGTTTTGCCTTTCTGTCCCTTAAATGAAGCCAATAATATGCTACTGACCCACCTCAACTCATCAGTCTCCTCCATTGAGTCTTAACTGGTTTCCCATCTGGACTAGGTGCCCTGCCTCTGGGTTACCATAATACCCTATACAAACCTCTGCTTCTTTTTTTTTAACTTGCATGTTTGACATTTTTGAGATTAAGAGGCACTTTTACATAAATTATCTTTTCTTTTTTTCTCTACTTTATTTTTTTTATCACCATTTATCCCCCATATACCTTCTTCCAACTCCTCCCATCTTTCCCCCCCCAACAATCACTACACTGTTGTCCATGTCCATAAACTCATACTTTTTAAATTTTATTTGCTCAATCCCTCCATCACCACAACCCCCCCACCCAGAGCTGTTTGCCTGCTCTCTATGAGTCTGTCTCTATTTTGCTTGTTAGTCTGGTTTGTCCACTAAATTCCACATATGAGTGAAATCATATGGTACTTGTCTTTTTCTGACTGGCTTATTTCACTTAGCATATTTCTCAAGGTCCATCCATGCTATCGAAAAGGGTAAAATTTTCTTCCCTTTTTATGGCCAAGTAGTATTCCATTATGTAAAAGTATCATAGCTGTTTTATTCACTCATCTACTGATGGACACTTGGGCTGCTTCTGGATCTTGGCTATTGTAAATAACACTGAAATGAACATGGGGGTGCACATATCCTTTCAAATGAGTGTTTCTGGTTTCTTCAGATAAATTCCCAGAAGTGCAATTGCTAGGTCATAAGGCAGTTCCATTTTTAGTTTTTGAGATAATTCCATACTGCTTTCCACAGTGGCTGCAGCAATCTGTATTCCCACCAACAGTGCACAAGTGTTTCCTTTCTCCACATCCTCTCCAACACTTGTTTGTTGATGATAGCGATTCTGACAGGTGTGAGGTGATAGCTCACTGTGGTTTTAATTTGCATTTCTCTGATGATTAGTGACAGTGAGCATCTTTTCATATGGCTATTGGCCATATGTATCTCCTCTTTGGAGAAGTGTCTATTCATTTCCTTTGCCCATTTAAAAATTGGATGGTTTTGTTTTTGTTTTTGTTTTTTTTGTGTGTGGAGCTTTATAAGTTCTTAATAAATGTTGGATATTAACTCCTTATCAGATGTATCGGTAAATATGTTCTCCCATTCAGTGGATTGTCTTTTCATCTTGTTGATAGTATCCTTTGCTATACAGTACTTTTTAGTTTGATGTAGTTCCATTTGTTTATTTTTCCTTTGTTTCCCTTGCCTGAGGAGATATATCAGAAAAATATTGCTATAAGAAATATCTGAGATTTTACTATCTATGTTTTCTTCTAGGATTTTTAAGGTTTTGGGTCTAACATTTAAGTCTTTAATCCATTTTGAGTTTATTCGTGTGTGTGTGGTATACGAAAGTGCTCAAGTTTCATTTGTTTGCACATGTCTGTCCAATTTTCCCAACATGATTTATTGAATAGATTGTCTTTAGCCCATTGCATGTTCTTGCCTTCTTTATTGAATATTAGTTTATTATAAAGGTGTGGGTTTATTTCTGAACTCTCTATTCTGTTCCATTGATCTAAATATCTGTTTTTATGCCATACCATGCTGTTTTGATTACTGTGGCCTGGTAATATGATTTCTCCAACTTTGTTTCTCAAGAGTGCTATTACTATTCAGAGAATTTTGTGGATCCATATAAATTTTTTTATTATTTGTTCTAGTTCTGTGAAAAATGCCATTGGTATTTTGATAGGAATTGTGTTGAATCTGTAGATTGCTTTGGATGGTATGGGCATTTTAATGATGTTAATTCTTTCTATCCATGAATATGGTATATGCTCCCACTTATTTGTATCTTCTTCTGTTTCTTTCTTCTGTGTCTTATAATTTTCAGAGTTTCATAGTACAGGTCTTTTACATCCTTGGTTAAATGTATTCCTAGGATATCTCTCTCTTTCTCTCCCTCTCTCTCTCTCTCTCTCTCTCTCTCTCTCTCTCTCTCTCTCTCTCACACACACACACACACACACACACACACACACACACACACACACACACACATATATATATACATACATATATATATATATATATATATATATATATATATATATATATATATATATATATATATATATATATATATAATAGTAGTACACATAGGTCTCCTTTTCCCCCCCATTGACCTTCCCCTGGCCTCCCCTACCCCCAGCACATGCCCTCACTCCACCTCCATCCCCAGTCTCTTACGTCCATTGGTTGTGCTTATATGCATGCATACAAGTCCTTTGGTTAATCTCTTACCACCCCCCAACCTTCCCGCTGTAATTTGACAGTCTGTTCTATGCTTCTCTGCCTCTGTAGCTATCTTTTTGTTCATCAGGTTATAATGTTCTTTATTATCCACAAATGAGTGCATTCATGTGGCATTTTTCTTTTACTGACTGGCTTATTTTACTTAGCATAATGTTCTCCATTATGCTAAGTAAATAGTAATAATCCCTTCTTTTTTATAGCAGCATAGTATTCCATTGTATAGATGTACCATACTTTTCTAATCCACTCATTTGCTCATGGGCACTTAGGCTGTTTCCAAATCTTAGCTATGGTTAATTGTACTGCTATGAACATAGGGGTGCATATATCCTTTCTGACTGCTATTTCTGTTTTCTTAGAATATATTCTAAGAAGTGGTATTACTGGGTCAAATGGCAGTTCTATTTCTAAATTTTTGAGGAAATTCCATATTGTTCTCCACAGTGGCTGCACCAGCAGTGCATGAGGGTTCCTTTTTCTCCACATCCTCTCCAGCACTGGTCGTTTGTGGATCTGTTAATGATAGCCATTCTGACAGGCATAAGGTGGTACCTCATTGTTGTTTTGATTTGCATCTCTCAGATGATTAGTGACTTTGAGCATGTTTTCATATGTCTCTTGGCCTTACGTCTTCTTTCAAAAATACCTATTTAGGTCCCTTGCCCATATTTTGATTGGGTTGTTTATCTTCCTTTTGTTAAGTTGTATGAGTTCATTGTAAATGTTGGAGATTAAATCCTTATCGGAGATAACTTTAGCAAATCCTCACAGGCCAGGCTGAGGGACTCCACCATCGTGAACTGGGACTCTAGTATGTATATAAGATTTTTGGTCACTCTCTTCCCACCCTCCTCCCTCACTCCTCCCTCTGAGATTCATTGGTCTGTTCCATGTTTCCATGCCTGTGGTTTCTGCTCCTGCATTGAGCGTCTGCCCCCTGGTGGTCAGTGCACATCAGAGCTACTGGCCATTCGGCCGGTCAGCAGTCAGCTGGTCACTTAGGTTTTTATATACTAGTATATATAATATGTATATATAAAAGGCTAATATGCCGTGTCCAACTGTCCTACCAGTCGCTATGATGCACACTGACCACCAGGAGGCAGACGCTCAACACAGGAGCTGCTGTGATGCTCACTGGCCATTTACAGAGAAATGGCACCATGGACCTAGTGCCTACAGAGTTTTGGCACCCCCCAAGTGGGACACAGGCCCCATCACCACCTCAGAGTGACAGCCCACCAAATTGCAGCTGACACTGCCGATACCCCATGGCACAAAATGCAGCCCACAGTCCAGCTGGAAAACAATGGCTCTGGGTTCCAGGTAATGACATCATGTAGCAACTCCTGGCTTCTCCCTAGTGACAACTAGCCTCCTTACAGTTTCTTCAGCCCAGGAACACAAGTTGCTTTATAGACAGATAGAAGCATTTTACACTTTAACCAAATGTCTGTGAAGTGTTTTCCGTGCCTCATCTCATTTGATCCTCACAGAAGTCCTGGAGTAATTAGATAGGAGACTCTGTGGAATCCTACTTTCTTTTCATTAGCTGGAAAAATGGAGATTTAGAAAGCTTAGAAACTTGACCTGACTGAAAAGAAATAAGAAATGGTGGACCTTGAAAATGACTTCAGGTTTTCTTACTGCACAGAATATAGTCAAACACTGCTGCAGTTAAATATTTTACCCTTTGTTCTCCCTGCATGATCTACAATAATAATTTGCTTTGTGTTGATATTTACTGCTGTGTTGCTGACAATTACCTGAAAGAGAAGTTGGGGTGCTTCACTGGGCTGGAAAAAGTTTAGTAAAATCAGAAAGCAGGTCTAATTAAGCAAGTTTATTCTATATATATAAAATGACGAGTTGACTCATGCTAGTGCAATACATATTGTATAAAGCTCCTACTGGTGCCAATACACGCATGTGTTTCAATCTGTCATTGTCGATTGTGAATAGCGATATTAAAATATTTCTTCTAATTAATTTCCTTTTAATGTGCATGAATTTGTGCACCAGGCCACTAGTAGATTATAAAGGCTGAGAAATTAGATTTAAAACATGTGTTCTAAAAATAAGAAATATGCAATCTCAAACAAAAGAAATATGCAAATGCTAGCTCATCTCAGTATCATTTATATATGTGCCATGATACTCAGTGTTAACACTTTAGGTATATAGATAAGTTTCAATATATTTACCCAAAAAAATGGACTTAGCAATTCAGATTCATTATTCGTACGTGATGGTAGACAGGGCTGCCTCATAGCCAGAGGGGTGCTGTGTTTTCTAGCTTGCACAATGGAACACTATACGTAATAGCAGCCTTGTATTGATCATATGATCTTGAATTACTGGTCTTTGGTCATAAGCATAGCTAATTTTGATAAAAATGAAAACAATGAGTTAACAGTTCATTTAAGAAAACAAAATAAAAATTTATTAAAACACTCAAGCATAGCAACCCTAAATTTTATACTTAAGTATATAGAGAGCAGGATTAAGCACATAACTCGGTATCAGTTTCATTAATCTTAACTGATAGTCGTAATTTAATCTATTTGTGGTATCCTTTTCACCTTAATTGAAAAGCTCTTAACTCATTACCTCGATGATAGATTTCTCCTGTAGCTGGCACTTATATTTGGAGCTAGATGAAGTATGACTATTATGAGACTCTCCCTTTCTTGTGAGGACTAAGAAGCAACAACTAGACTTTGATATACCTTAGGCAATTCAAGTTTTATCAAAAATAGCTTTCTACTAATTACAAGAAAGCCTTGCCCTGAACTTGAAAATGGTCTGATCAGGAAAGAGAACATGAAGTCTCAACATAAACAGCAGGAAACTCCAATCAGAAGCAACAACTTCTCTCTTTTTTTGAAAAAACAATTTAATTTGAGAGAGGGAAAGAGAGAGGGAAAAGGGGAGAGACATCAGTAATGAGAGAGAATTATCAACTGGTCACCTCCTGCACAGTTGCCTCCAGCAAGCCCCCCACCGAGGACTGAGCCCACAATCGGGGCATGTGCCCAACCAGGAATTGAAAGGTAATCTCCAGATCCATGGTTCGATGCTCAACAACTCAGTCACACCAGCCAGGTCAACTTTTCTCTTAAATGAGATAGACTTATACCTTTTCTAGAATAAGTATTAGGCAGGACCGCCATATAAAGTTGTGTTTGTACACTATATGAGGCTGCCATGTCTAAGAGTGGGACATCTTTCACAAGTAGATAGATAGATAGATAGATAGATAGATAGATAGATAGATAGAGATAGATAGATATAGATAATAGATAGATAGATGGATAGATAGATAGATAGATAGATAGGTGATAGTTAGATAGATGATAGAGATTTCTAACAATATTCCTGCAGGTGGCAGTCAAGTGCCTATAGAGCTAACAAAATTGGTAATTATAAAAACTTTCTGATAAATGAAAGTAAAATATGGTTAGCAAATAGTGCCTTCTTCTGATGTGTCCAAAGGTGTCTTATGGGCTCATCCTGCTACTAATTTCTTACATTTAAATGCAGTGGCTCCCTTAGGAACTCCATAGAATCCTATAAATCATGTGCTAAGATCTGATATACAAAAGTACTTATTTTACTACATATTACATTCAACCTGAGCATCAGATTAAAACAGAAACCTGTAACAAGGATTTGAAACAAAATTTCTAAGGGTGCAGACACATCCATGGATACACACTAGTACATTCACTCCCAGGAACATACCCAAGTACATATAGTCCAATAGTTGAATAGTGAGATATAAAACTGAAACTTACAAACACAAACAGCAGTGTTGTATTAGCCAGAGGGAAGGGGGATCTCATATAAGGTGACAAAAAATTTGACTTTGGGTGGTGGACACATGGTGCACTATACATACTTGTAACACGGAAACCCACACCTGAAACCTATATACCACATTAACCAATGTCACCCCAGTAAGTTTAATTTAAAAAGGAAAAGAGGAGGCTCTTTTCGCTTGGATATTTTCCTAGAGAGATTTTTCAATCAGATAGGCGAGGTACTAAGTCAATATATATATATATATATATATATATATATATATATATATATATATATATATATATATATATGAATTTTCCCTTTAGATGTAGAACTAGATAAATGCCATTAGATTTTAAAGCTCACTTTATCATTATTTCACTTAGAAGAAAATTATTTTGTGTTGCCTTTCCTTCCACCCCTTTTGTTTTGAAGTTGCTACCAAAGAATACTGACAACTGTATTTTCCTACTATTCCCTTGTAATTTGAGGTTGCAGTATAGCATGGCAGACACAATTTTTGATGCATGGATTTATATCCATGAGAAGAAGTGGATAGAACAAAGACATTCTGATTATGCATTAATATTACAACAACATTTTCTACTATAAAGATACCTGAGCTTTAAAATGAGATTTGGCTGCTTTGACAAGGTCTCCGAGGTCCTATTACTCTTTGTAGTGGACAATTTCATATATAACCAACTCTCCATTACTGAAAATAAGACAGATTTAGGTATTTAACCCATGGTGCCAAGTAGCCTTGAAATTTCATGAAGGAAGCTCATGCAGGCCTTGTCTCTTGTCCTCTGGGACATTCTCAGACTCAGTAGTTTAAACAGAACATTTAAATTCCAGCTAGAGTAATTTAGATACTGCTTAAATGGTTGCGTTTGCTAAGCACACACCTCAGAAGACAGGCAGCACTGCACTTCTGGGGAGTGTGAAGCAAATTAAACCTATATATCATCCTGTAACAGGATCAAGTTCTGTCCACAGCTGACACTTCGTGAAAGCTGCCACTTAAAGCCCACCAATAGAACAAGGTGGGAAGTATCAAAATGTCAGAGTACCAACATCGAGTTACCATCATACCTCCACTCAGCTGAGTTGGTACTGTGTGGATTATAAATGAAATCTGGACATTCAACAACCAGTATATGATGAGATGATGTCATTAGAAGCCTAGAGAATAAAGAGAAGTTTCCAAGACACACTCAAACATAGCATGACTTGGCTTTGGACTTCTAGCAAATGAGAGTGTGTGTTCAAGCCATTCTAGTCAGGGACTCTCAAAAATAGAATATATTTTTACATATTGAGTCAAAGCTCTATCTTAGTTTCAAATGTATGGGGGAAAAACCCCGCATGTCACAAGAAGTGGATAACACTGGCCTCAAGGATTATAAAGAGCATGGAAGAGATTGCCCCCACACTAAGTATTTAGAGCCATGGGTATGCATGGCTACTCATTACTCTTACCTATACTAAGTTCTGGCATGAAGGACAACAATATGCACCTTATTTTTCAAGTCCATATTTCAGAAAGCTGACATACACATTATCTATGACTTGGGGTACAGTGAGGAGGGAAGAAAAAAAGAAGGAAAAGAAGAGAGCACACCAACTTCATTATCCTTTCTAGGCTTAACACTAGAAATTGACTCTTTGTTGCCAGGGGAAGCTTCAAAGGAAAAGTTAGTGTATGTGGAGACATCAGGCATGAAAGCTTCAATTTTTTTTTAGAAGCTTTTGGGTCACTATATGCTCTGTGTATCTGAGCAAGGGTGGGCATAATACTGATAGCAAAATGGTAGCACTGGGGTAGTTGTGAGACAGCTCAGCTCTTAAAGCCAGAGTGTTTTATTATTTATTGGCTTTTCCCTCTAGGGAGCTTGGTAACTAGGGTATGTGCATGATCCATTGCATTCTTTGCTCAGGGGCAGCATAAGATATCTGCTATCTTGGGTAAAGGAGGGGAAAATAAACAAAGTGGTAGTCAGCCTTTTCTCTCTCCCAAGTGTCTTCTAGTCCTATTGGTGATGAACTCTGTAGTAGCAGTTTCAATCAAGACTTTCAACAACACAGCAGCCACTTCCTTTATAAGGTGACTATAGGTGGGGCATTTGGATATTTCATCACCTTTGGGCAGGTTTTTCCCAGCTTCTGTTTGAGGAGGGGGAAAGTGGGACAAGTGAGGGTGGAGACGAGGCTTGAAATGGGTAATACCTCAGATGCTGTTACTTCCTCTATCTCCTTTCTGACTGCTCCCTGGGCTGCCATTCTAAGGGGCATTTATATGGTACTTGGATTTTGGTGTGAGTGTTTCACTCACATTCTAGAGCTGGGATTTCTTGCCAGCAGTAGCATAGCAGTGGTGACTTGACAAAGAAGGAAATTGATATTATTTGTGAGAAACCAAGCTAGTGCAGGAAGACTGTTGAAGCTGTAGACTAACAATGACTTCCGCCTTAACCTGCCTTTACTCTAGGATAAAAGGCCCAAAGACTAGTTATAGGTTAAAATACCATTCATTTCATTCTAATATCCTGACAATTATTTTGTCAGGGTGAATACAGAGGCATCTCCCCATACCTCTCAACTTCACAGATCCCTGCTGTACCTCTTGGATAGAGAAGACCATTATTCTTAGGGAATGCTGCGGGGGGAGTTTCAGGTCAGGGAGCAGGGTGGAGCCCTTAAACTTTGTGGAATGCAGGTTGATTCATACTGTTGGGGCACCTCACACAGTGACTCATAGTAGATACCTGATCTTCTGAGACTAACAAGGGATACTGATCATCCAGGACTCATAATGAGCCCTGAATAACCATGCAGGTGTTACAGACTCTAAAGAGAATAGGAGAATCTATTTTGAAGCTCACCACCACCTACTTTCCCACTCTGTTCATTATTGAGTGCATTTGTGGCTTGCTGTATACTTATGCACATTCATATTTATTTGCCCTTGCTGATATACTAGTATGTGTGTTTCTCTTCCTTCCAGTGTAAGTTAGTGTTTCTGTGTAGAAGTATATCATTATATTTTTAAGTCAAGTCCAGTGAGTTGCATTCTCAGGAGAATTAATAGAGCAATTTGTTTAAAAAGCACTTTCCACCCACAGATGTCCATGAGAAGACTGGTCTGATTACAAAAAGGACCAGTTCAAATCAGAAATCTTTGGGAAGTTCTTGGAAAATCAAATAGCCTGATTTAATATCAGCCATTTGGGATGTAGGAAAGGGTTCTGGGGCTAAAACCTGCAAGATGGAGGCACTGGGGATGGGATGAAAAAAGATAAGGAGAGAAAGAAAGTTTGGTAAAAGGTTAAAAACAATAATAATAACATACATAGTCCCTGACAGATACCTAATTTTTCTTCCAATATTTGGAAATACCACACAAATAGCAATTGCATTGAGTTTTCCTGGTGGCTAGAGATCTATTTATTTTGCATTTAACCAAGGGTCAAAGGATCTTTGCTGATGTTTTTGCCTAAGGGTTCCAAATAAACTTTCCACCATGTCTATCTGGGGGTGGACCAGGGTAAAAGTGGTTTATTCAGTACTTAAGTTATTTTTAGGTCACCTTTAAGTCACTCCTTTAGAAAAAAAAGCAGCATTTATGCCCTGAAAGATTTCCAAAAAGAATACAGAAAGGTTAGGTTACAGCCCCCTCATTCCTGACTCTGAATTTCCCACTGGGAATCGGAGCAAGGCACTTGAACTCTCTGTTTGCCCTGATCTCAAAGAGTTATTGTGCAGATAACTGGAACTGGTTAAATAGTGATACAAACAAAAGCTAAGTACCAAATACCTAGCCCTACATTAAGGCAAGTTGAGTTTCAACTCAACTGATAATGACAACTAGTCAGTGTTTGGCAATGTAAACTCGTGGAATTTGATTGTCCTCATACAAAACACCTACATCCAGGGTCTTGCTATGAGTTCTGTTTCACTGAATTTTAAATCTTACTAAAGTAGGCATGTCAGGGATTAGTTGAACAGTGGTCTTGAGTCTCAACTTCCGTAAAAAGATATACTGCTTCTTCTAGAAGCTAAAGAATTTCAGATTTTTTGTCTATGTAAGGCAAAATTTGGAAATGTTCAGGGCAAAAGTTTTACAGATTAATGTAATATTGTATATGTACTAGTCATTTTTTCTATTTTTTCTAAATGGATGACAGTACAATTTAAAGGAGAATTACAATTTTATGAGCTATTCCCCACCTTGTTCACATCAGGCATGGTAAGTAAATGTAGACCTATTGGAATGATCACTTCGTAAGGTACATACATATATAATCAATATGTTGCACACCTGAAATACAATATTTTATGTCAACTATAACTGAAAAATAAATTTTTAAAAATAATCTAAAAAAGAGCTGGCATGGCTCAGTGGTTGAGCGTTGACCTAGGAATCAAGAGGTCAGGGCACATGTCTGGGTTGTGGGCTTAATCCCCAGTGTGGGGCATGCAGGAGGCAGCCGATCTATGATTCTCTCTCATCATTGATGTTTCTCTCTTCTTCTTCTTCTTCTCCTTCTCCTTCTTCTTCTTCTTCTTCTTCTTCTTCTTCTTCTTCTTCTTCTTCTTCCTTCCTTCCTTCCTTCCTTCCTTCCTTCCTTCCTTCCTTCCTTCCTTCCTTCCTTCCTTCCTTCCTTCCTCCCTCTCTGAAATTGATAAAAATATATTTTTTAAAAATAAGCATTTATATTTAGCTTTTAGAATGTATTTTGTGCTTCCATTTAAATATGTTCACGAAAGGCTGAGTTACTTCATATTCCATTCAGAAAATAGATGGTATTATATCTAACATTAAAGCAAAGTACCCAGATAAAGCAAAATGCCTGTCTTGAGATTTGAAAAATATGTTTCTCACATGTTTCTTAGCTCTTAGTTGCTCTGTTATTTATTATGTTGAGAGATAGCCTTCTGACATTCCCCTTGAGGAAATTAAGCATTTTGATTCAAGAAGCTCCTTTTAGAGTTGTAGGTTGCATTCAAATGTAGAACTCAAAAAAGAAAATTACGTTAACAATGGACTTTCTTCATTTGTTGAATTGTATCAATAAGATTGAAAGCATTTTGACCCATGAAAATAATATCATGTATGCTTAATTATCAAGTTAATGAAAGGTTTCTACTTAGGCAACACATTTTTCTGGGGAAAAACATGTAGCAATAATATAAAATGAACCTGACCTGTCACACATTTTGACATTCTTAAAAATAGATGCTATTGAGAAAATATGGCATTTTACTGCTCTTTAAACTTGGAGAAGGAAAAGTACTCTCTAAGTGTAGCTTTTAAGGTAATGAGTTATGAAGATGATAACCTACCTCCACATTGCCTTTGTGGGATGTCAAAAGGATAAATCAAGCAGAATGTACAAAATACTGTAAGCGTCATAGTAATTGTATGCTTGATACTTTTTCCATACTATAAAAGGTTTTATATACTGAATTCTACCTTCCTGATTTCCCATAACTGACATCTTTTCCTCCATCATTTCTCCTTTAATTTTCTCATCTGATGACTACAGAACCACATTCTTTTATCCAAATATCCATAAATCCACCTTAGCTTCAAACCTTTAATCCACATGTCCTCTTACCTGTGAACATGCTTTTTGAAGGACTTGTATATGCCAGACTCAATTAGGAAACTGAGATAGATCAAAGAGTATCTCAAGGCACCTCTGAATTTTTAAATTAGGAAATGGTAGGTATATATACTTTATTCATTTGGAGGTCAGAAAGATTGTCCCCTTTCATACTTAGTCAAGGCTTATGAGGTTTTGGTTCACATTTCCTTTATTTTTCATTATGTAAGATGCTACTCCTGGTTAAAAATAGTTCAGTGAATCATGAGCCAGATAAAGAGTCTTACCTTGTCCCTAGGTGAGAAGGAACTGGAAAAATAAAAAGGTCCATCATTTGGGAATACCGAGGAGACTTGCCCACCAGAAAAACCACAGAGGTCATAGGCAGACAGGGAATTTCCATATAGCTCACTTATCTGCTATCCCCAAAGGGAGTTCATTGGCTTGGGCAATCTCTACCTTCTCTACACTCACTTCTCTGCTAAAAGTGCTCTTGCTGTTCCACTGGTGTCATGCTAGGAGAGCAAATCTTCAGCTGCTCCTGCAGAATTGAGAACTGAGTAGAATTAAGATTTACTTTCTCTGCATCAAGGGTTAAAGGAACTTTATCTGCATTAAGAAGAAGGAACTTTTAAGAAAAGTAAGAACAGCCATTTGGAGGGGATAGCTTAAGTATATAGTCATCCCATATAGCCATGGACAAGGAGATGAACTTATTGACTATGAAATGCACTGTAATAATCTTAAACTCTCAAAAGGTATACAGATAAAATGAGAAGACCCATTTGTTAGATTTCATTGTATAACTACATGTTTAGACTTCCCTTGAAAACCCAAGGCACATAAATGACAAAGTTATAGAAGAAGGGATTGTAATTTTTGCATTGGGTTGGCATAAGTTGTTAAGTAGATAGTTGTAGACCACTGGACTCTGTCCAATAAAGTCACAGGTATTACTAGTTGGTATGATAACACCCTGCCTTAGTTGTTTGTTATGCAGAAAGATGGCCTTGTGATATTTACTTTATTTTATTTAACTAGTTTTGAGTTTGCAAGGTTATACCTGGAAAAGCTAGTCATATCCTTCTAGATAATTGGCTTGAATTAGGATATACTATCAGAATACATTGCCACCAGGTAAGTGGTGGTTGCTGCCTTAGTTATGGCAGATTTTAGCAGCATTTGAAATAGTTTCCCATAGCTGTGGTTAATGGAATACAACAGAATAGGATGTTTTCAATTTAGACCTTCAGAATTTTTGGTCCTTCAAAAATTACCTCAGTTTTAATATAAACATTAGAGAAGATTAGATTTGAAATGTCTATCTGCTAACTTAAAGAGATACGAACACTTGGGTTCACTGATCTTAACTGTTCTAATCACTCCAGGCTTGAATAGAACATTTAACTTACCTTAAAACTTCCTACCTATATAATCAGGAACCCTTTTAATGCTCCAGATTTTGTTTTCTGGGGAAGGAGTTCAAAAGCCCCAGCAATATGAGTATCTTTGTGGGGACAGAAGGCACAAATTCTTCTACAGACTTAAGTTTAATTTTCTATTTATAGTCTATTTCCTTTCCCAGTGATCCCTGCTCTGCTACTCATGGGAAGGAGAGAGTCTGTGCTTGCATGGACTAATCCACAAAAATCAAACACACTCTAACCTCTGGTAGTAAAGATCCACTAGGCTTGGACTATTAATATGTAAACTATGCTCCAATATTTGGGGCAAAACACTGATTTCAAATTGAGCCCCCAATATGTTGTGCAACCACATATATATTCACACTTAACAAACCTTGTGTTCCAACTTATGGTTAAAAAATATTATCACCATAACCACAGAAGGAAAGAAGAAATATGTATTGACTTTCTAATCAGCTCTAAGCACTTCCATGCATTCTCTTTATCTTTATTAAGATTTAAGTGTCATATGTGCTTTTGTAGCTAAAATTTCTGAGGTTTTTGCTCCAAAACATACACCTAATAAATGATGAGTAGAATTTCAAATCCAGGTTTATCTGACTCCAAAATCTACACTTCTTTTTTCTATACTAAATTGGCTTTTGCCTGAATATATGGCTTTGGAAATGTCAGAATCATGTGTTTCCTACAACAGCAATTGGCTTTTAGGAGCCAATTTATAGGAACATTTGAAAACACCCTTTCTCACTGTCTTCCCCAAGTGTATTTTGCCCCCACCTAATTTAACTTTATAAGAATTCATCAAATACCTATAATGGATAAGTTGTGGCCCTCTGGGCACTGTGCCCATCAGACATAACTTGGTTATGACAAGTATCTGTGATTTACCATGAGAGTTTTATGCTGAGGCTTTCCTTTCTGACATGCTCAGTTTTGGAATAATTTCTATTCCTGGTCTCGGGCTTATCCCTGACGTTTTTAATGTTATGGAAGGTTACTTGTGGCAAAAGACCTGAGTGATATTAATAGTTTTGCCTGTTATGTCTTGGTCTTCCCTTGGTGAAGCAAGTGCCAAATTTTAGCATCTTTTTCTGAAGTTCTACAATAGTAAGGAGATGGTGGCTTGGAGAACTGGTATGACTTGCCTGCAAGCAAATTATTGCTGGAGTCCAAACTCCATGGAATTCAGTGTCTATTAAGCGCACTCTCTCCCAATGCTATATCGCTGTCCATACTGCACTATGTACAAATGTTTCTGTGAAAAACACAAACTGGATCACTGAGATCTCTTGTGGTTTTGCAAATTATCTTCTCTCTCTCTCTCTCTCTCTCTCTCTCTCTCTCTCTCTCTCTCTCTCTCTCTTGCGTGCGCGCGCGCAAACACACACACACACACACACACACACACACACACACACACACACAGACTTCAAATCAACCCTCACTTTCCAGGAGAGGCAACATGTATTGTATAATTAGAAAAAATATGTCTAGGCTTTATAATCAGACAGACTTGGATTCAAAATCATCCCTCTTTGTATCTGTGTGTGATCTTGAAGAAGTCATTTGGCATTCTGACATTCAAAACCTGATCTATAATATGATGTTAATAATACTTACCTTGCAGTGCTGTTGTATCAGTAGTAACATGTACAATATGCCTAGCAGGATTCCTACTCATAGTGGACATTTCAAAAAAGGTGTGGATATCAGACACATGTTTGTAAGTACATTACTCTTTATCATATGTATGGAAGGGTTAAAAGGGCAAGAAGAGTTAGCTGAGTTTTCATAGTTCTTTGTGCATCATTTTTAGTGTGTGTGTAGTGCTATTAGTGGATCTGTTTCACCCTGAATTCCCCCTTGCTATCTCCCCTCCTCCTTCTCTCTCTTAATCCTCATTTTTTAAGCCCTGTTTCCAATTAAAGGGCAGCCACCTACCCCTTCCAGAGGACAATTTTGTCTACTGTTTATTTTCTTGTGTGATTCAAGTGTAGCTGACCCTAGATCTCAGCTGATAATCTTTCTCTACCCATTTTAGTCACTTCTGCCTTCTCCCCAGCAACTTTCAACAGAGAGCTACACACAAAGTAATTAGAGCATAGTCTCAGAGCCAATAAAATGGTGCCTGAGAGATAGTTCTAGTCCTATGTGCCTGAGAGATGGTTCTAATCCAGTGGTAATCCTATGTGCTATTGGTGGGAAGATGAGAATCTATTGTTATCTAAAGGTGTTGTTAGTACTTGATTCCACCCACAGCTTCCTCTCCAATGTAACATGCTTATCCTATTTTGATTTATTTTCTACTTCCCTTCCCCTATTCCAGGTATATCAGCTTGAGTTATAATACCACTGATATCTTCCTTCCTCTCTCTTTCTTTCCCTCTCCCTTAGTGCATTTGTACTTTTATTGTGGCCCCTTCTGAATAGGCTCTCAAGAGTTAAATTGCACAAAATCCATATGGCAATAGTCAGCCTTGATCTTAGCCCTATTCAATGAGTGTTAGAATTTAATTACTGTGGTTAGTAGCCATTTAGGAGTTGAGCAGTCTTAATCCCTTAAACATAGCTTGGCTAGAGAGGGGGTGTAGTTCTACCATGTGTTTGCCTGCAAGGAAAAGTTGGAAAGGGCTGTAAGCCTGGATGGACATAAATAAAGGGCCAAAACTAGAAGAGGATATCAGTAGGTCTTAGGATAAAGCATCTGAATAAGCTGTGGGAAGTGGCCACTGGGATGGGTAGGCAATGATAACAGTACCACTTTCAGTCTTTCCTAGTAATATCCTTGCAGAATGCCTTTATGCAGTAGTTGCAAAGCCAAATTAAATTTTCATTATTGCTACTAGGACCCATTCATGTCAGAAAAGACTTTTTCTTTGGGCTCAGCATGGTATCACCCTCTTTTACTACAAAAATGCCTGCCAATTGCACACTGATTACACCATACTTCTTTACCAGCAACAATGGTGGAGAGTTATATTGCAGGAAGACAGAAAGGGATAAAAAGGAGAAACTAGGCTTTGAAAAAGAGACTACTAATTAAAATGATACCAAATAATACAAAAAACATAAAACTTAGAGATACAGTGAAAAGAGTCTTACACTGGAAGTCAGACGACTAAAACTAGTTTACACATAGTGGTCTTGGGTCCTTGCTTAAGTCACAGTGTTCTTATCTGGAAAAAAGCCAATGGCATTAAATACCTTGTCTGCTCCTCGGGGTTGTTTTCAGAGTCAAATGAGAATCTTCAAAGTATTGTATTTATAGCTGACAAACTGCTGTGTAAATCAAACAATTATTACCTTACTTTAGCATTCAATATTGAAAACAAAAACAATAGCCGAGATTCACACCACCCATCTTCTCCCCAATTCTACCTCCTTCTGTTAATTGACAAAAAGGCATAACTAGCAATAAGACCAATTATTTAAACTTCACTTTTTTTTCTTTCACTGAGGAGTAACTGGTCTTCCATGTCCTGTAAAACAGAGATTTTTAGCTCTGCCAGTTATTAACCTATTGGAGAAGTTAACTAATCTCCTTAAGCCTCAGTTCTCCATGAAATAGGATTTAACTAGAGGCCTGGTGCACTGGAGGGTGTCCATCAACCCATCCTGTACCCTCTCCAATCTGGGACCCCTCAGGGGATGTCTGACTGCTGGTTTAAGCCCAATCTTGCAGTTAGACATCCCTCTTACAATCCAGGACTGCTGGCTCCTAACCACTCACTTGCCTGCCTGCCTGCCTGCCTGATTAACTCCTAACTGCTCCCCTGGCCACGCAATTGCTCCCAACTGCCCTCTCCTGTAGGCCTGGTCACCCCCAACTGCCCTTCCATGCCGGCCATCTTGTGGTGGCCATCTTGTGGTGGCCATCTTATGGCAGATATCTTGTGACAATGTGGGGCAGCCATCTTGGGATGATGTGAGGATGGCCATCTTGTAGTGGCCATCTTGTGACTATACGAAGGCAGCCATTTTGGGACAATGTGGGAGTAACCATCTTGTGATGATGCAAGGGTGCAAAAGCCACTAGGTTTCTATTAGTATAGATATGTGCTTCCTACATAGTAAAGACTCACCAAGTGTTAGCAGTTGTTAGTATTATTACTTCAGGAAGCTTGTTCCTGTTGAGCCCCTTTTACCAATTGTCAAAGCTTTTCAATTTTGTTACCTGGCCAGTAATTTCTCTGGAACCAAGGCTCACAACATAGTGTTTTCCTTGACAGATTAGTATATTCTGCAATCATAGCTGTTTCCTTCCCTCCAGTTTGGTGGGTTGTCAAACTACCATGCCTCCTGACTCCATATGAGACAATTTTTCTCAGCCAGGGGCAGTCCTCTTCTCAGAGGCTACTAAGATATCCACAGCTTTAGAGCTTGCATAGAAACTTCCTCACCCAATCCACAATCTAATCTCACCCCTGAAGTGCTCTTACCTGAGAACTTGTTCTTGCTCTTGACTACCACTGGTAGAATAAGACAAATAAGCTTGCAAACACACACACACACACACACACACACACACACACACACACGCACATGCACGCACATACATGTGAATTAGTGAATTTCATCTTCCCACTATTGCTGCAGAAGAAAGCAGAATCAACAGTTCTAGCATTTGTTTCTGACTACGAATCTCACGATTCTTATCAACCCTACTTCATAAGGCTAAGAAAAGGTAAAAAAAAATTTTTTTCAACATTTCCTCTTTATTATATAACCACTTCATCCCCAGGAGACCTGTTAGTGAATGTATTCTTAGGTCCTGTGCACACCTTCAGATGGCTGTCTGCATGGGGCCAGTTTGGAAATAAAGCAATCTCTCCAACTACCCAATTATTAGGTGATGTGGGCTTACTGAACCCACATTATGAGAGGCAAGTGATGCCATGATTTGAAGGAGACAGATATTTTTAAAGCCCAGTGAACAGAAAGCAATGCTGAGACTTCATCACTTTGCTCTCTGAGTTGTAGCCAAATGAGCCACAACTTTTTATTCTTGGAAAGTTCCTTTGGCATTAGGTTGAAAACATTTAAAAATAGCTCTAAAGGTTGAAGTCCCCAGATTTAGGAGCTCCAGGACATGGTTCAGCATGTTGTTACAAAGTATTAACATATGCAAAATGTGGGATTATGACATTTCAGACACCTCTTCAAAGAACTATGGTTTTTCTTCCTCCCCATTTAGGAAATCATTTGCAGTATATGGTATCCGTTAGCTAAACTAATGGGAAATCTGTACACATTATTCATCCATGGCTTTTCCTGCTGGGTGAAATAATGGCCCCTGGGAGAAATAAATAAGTGAATTGAAGTGATTCTCAAGTTGGATCAGACACCCAACCTCATTCAGAATGATCATCATCCTGTAGATGCTAAATGGCTTTTTCAAGGACTCACAGTTCAATGCAACAAAACCAGCATTCAAGCCTGTGTGAAGGTCTGGGGAAACTCAGCCAAACTTCCCCTTCCTGGTGGCTACTAGTCCCAGGGCAATTACCAAGAGCCAGGTTATTGTTTTCTGTACTTTGTCAGCGTGGGTCCAAATTGCTCACCTCCTCCCTAAGCCCCAATTAGTGATTCTTACCCTTCCTAGGAAACTACAATAATAGAAAAAGGAAAGGGAGAAAGAGCAGAGAGATTTGCAAAGACGTATGTTTTTAATGGTCCCAGTGGACTAGTTTTAAAGTCACCAACCCTTGATATTTATCTAATCAATGTACTCACACCAAGACAAAATGACATATATAGAGAGAGTCATTGGAATGTTGTTCATACTAGAATATGATTTTAAACCACTGTCCATCAATAAGAGACTGTTTAAAATAAATCACATTAAGTCACATTACATTCATACAAAGGAATGTTATCCTATATAATAAAGAGGTAATATGCAAATTGACCCTCACACCCTCATGTCACAAGATGGCTGCCCCCATGTTATCACAAGATGGCTGCCCCATGTCATCACAAGATGGCTGCCCTCACATTGTCACAAGATGGCCGGCAGAAGAGGGCAGTTGGGGCGACCGGGCCTGCAGGAGAGGGCAGTTTGGGAGTGACCAGGCTGGCAGGGGAGGGCAGTTGGGGGTGACTAGGCTAGCAGGGGAGGGCAGTTAGGGGTGATTGGGCTTGGAGGGGAGGGCAATTGGGGGCAACCAAGCCTGCAGGGGAAGGCAGTTGGGGGTGATTGGACTGGCAGAGGAGCAGTTAGATGTCAATCAGGCCAGCAGGGGAGCAGTTAGGGGGCTATCAGGCTGACAGGCAGAGTGGTGAGGGGCAATCAGGCAGCAAGGCAGGCTAGGAGCTAGGAGCCAGCAGTCCCGGATTGTGAGAGGGATGACCAGGCCTGCGGAATCAGGCCTAAACCAGCAGTTGGACATCCCCCAAGGAGTTCTAGATTGGAGAGGGTACAGGCTGGGCTTAGGGACAACCCCCTCGCACCCGTGCATGAATTTCGTGCATCAGGACTTTAGTGTAATTATAAAAAGAAATAAGGCAGCTCAGTATGTACCAATATTGAAAGAGCTTCATTATATATTATGTGTTGAAAGCCAGAAACATTGTGCATAGAATGCTGATTTACATAAGAAATAATAAATGTATTTATATGTTTGCACATGTGTATAAACTATCTTTTGAATAACATTCAATAAGCTCGTTAAAGTTTTTGCCTATACAGAAAAAAAAAGTAGCATCATTCTAAACTTTATTTTATTTCACTAATCGAGAGCAGGGACATGGAGGAACCTCTATAGTTCTTCCTTAGCACAGGAGGCTGTGGGAGGCATTTGTAGCTACAGTCCTTACAGACATGAGCAATAAGATCTTCCTCAGTGCTAGGGTGCCCAATAGGTCTTGGTTTACCTATGGTTTTCCTTGTTTTAGTAATGAATATCCTGGAAAAACTGGGATAGTTAGACAACCCAATCCTCATCCTTTTGCTGCTGCCCTTAGCTAGCCAGGCTTGCTAGTGCTGGAGAGGGCAGCTTCCAATAGCCAAATGAACGGAGCAGTATCACAAGTCCCTGTCTCTACAATCCACAAGCAACCCACTCTTATTGAGTGGCAGACACATGCTCTGTGAGGTATCCTCATGTAACAGACAAGTAAATTGAGTCTCAGAGAGGTTAAGTGATTTGCCCAAGGTCACACAGCTAGTAAGTGCTGGAGCCAGTCTGTCTGACTCCTGCCAAGTCAACAGGACCCTGGGGAATATAAAGCTTTTCAGCAAAGCAGCAAGCCTGGCCTTTCATAAAGCCTAAGGCACCCGGAGTTACATTTTAACTAAATCAAACATTGTTGCTCTGAATCAACTTTGGCAGGCCGGAGTTAGGAAATGGCTTTCTTCCCATCACCCTTGGCCCCAAAGCAAAGACAATAGATGTTCCAGGTTTTTTAACTGAAAGAGTTATGGGCAAAAGGCTGCTTTCCCTGGTTGTATACATAGTGGGAGTCTGGTTTTCACTTGAGAAGTAATAAACTATTCATCCGCAACTTGATTGAGCCTCCCTCCCAAGAACAGCACGAGAATAACAGGTAGTGGTACGTGACATGATGCTTGCCTACTGTTTGATTGAGTCATGGTGGAATTCAGTTTGGCTATCTAATAGGGTTCCTTTTGCCAGCAAAAGGCAAATGCATCCCTCAAAACCTCATCCATCAAAAATCCACTGAGCCACAGAAAAACAGACATAGCATTTATAGTAGAAGCTTTAGGGACTGGGGAGGAACATAGGAAGAGGTCATGGCAGCAGCTGTACTTGCCCTTTTCCAATTAAGCATTAAGCAGGTGTTAATTATATAGAGGAAATTGGGATGCTTTACAGGCCCTGTTAAGATATTTTATAGAAGATATTTCAAAAAAATGGAGCAAGAGAACTGCTTACTTTCACTGTTGATAATTCATTTATACATGCTGAGTTGTAGAGCATCAAAGGAAAGAGCACCGGTGCCAGGAAGCAAAAATTTCGTGGAATACTGGACAAAACAGTGTGGTGATGGGGGGCGGGTATAAGAGGGTATAGAAGGGATAAATAGTGTTGGGGAAAATATTTTAATGATAAAATAAAATAAAATTTACTCTCTTAGCAACTTTCAAATATACAATACAATATTAATTTTAAAAAAGGAATTTCAGCCTGACTGGCATGGCTCAGTGGTTGAGTGTTGACCTATGAATTAGGAAATCAGGGTTTGATTCCCTTTCAGGGCACATACCCAGGCTGTGGGCTCTACCCCCAGTAGGAGACTTGCAGGAGGCAGCCAATCAGTGATTCTCTCTCATCATTCCTCTCTGAAATCAATAATATATATATATATTTCAGGGAATAATGTATTTGGAGATTGGATTATCAGAAAATCCAAAAGGAAATTAAGCAGAGATTTTCAAAGTTCTAGCTTTCTCTGTAAGGGATGCCACAGTTTTGGCAAAGACTTTTTGCCTATACTTGAGACCTGAATTACCTTTGCCTTAACAAGTCCTATATTCTTGGATTTAAATGAAGCCAAATGACCTACAGTAATTTAACTCAGCACGACACTCAGTCCACAAAACATCTAGTCTTGGGAGTTTAAGAGGAGAGACTGCAGTGCTATTTGTATTTAAATGTGAGGTAGAATTGACAGGAAAGAGTAGGAGGCCTGCCTGTAGTATGTTCTGGTTTAAAAAGCAGCAGGTGGGTCACATGGCATTGCAGTATGTATGAGGACCCTATTATCTTTCATAACTTCTATCTGTTGCATTACAAATACTGGTTGCCACAGGAATGTGGCAGCTTGGACCAAGAATGTGTGCCCCATTATATGAAGTATCTATATACCCGTAAAGATGGTCACCAAGAAAAATTACCCATAGAGAATGTTGTCTCTCATTGCTTTACATGACATGACATGCATTTTTCTGACAAATATTTTAGCCCCAAGATGCTGCAAAAGCTCAAAAATGGAAAACAAACATCTCCTTTTAGAGGAAAAAACTTCAATTGGCTTGATAATATCTTAGAAATAAAAATGCACAGGCAAGCCACTTCAGGAAATTGAAGTTCAAAGTGTCTTTTATAGAACAGAATTGAGTTAGCCGCCTTTCAGAGGGTGCCTGAGAGGATTCAATAACTAAAGTAAAAGCATATTATCAATTGCAAAGTGTTGTATACATGTGAATTCTCATTATTCTTCTAATCAATCTTAGTCACTTTAAAAATCAAAAGAACTTATCTCTTACCCACGATGGATTACCATTGCCTCTTGGAGGGATGGTCCTTAACAGTTTAGTATTGAGTTCAGGTATCCCCTGCTTTTCGAAAGTTCACTTTAAGTCACTTTGCTTTTACAAAAGATCTATATCAGTACCTGATTTTGCTAACAAAAGAAATCAGAAGAGGAGTTTTGCTCTTATTTTAAAAAAGGCAAAAAGTGAAAACAGTGTTTAGCATTTGTTTTGCAGCAGCTGTTACAGAGGCAGTGTGCACCCTAAGCAGCTGGAGTGGTCCCTCCTAGTTCCTTCCCCTGGGAAGTCAGCATCTTAGCATCAAGCCCTCTTAGTTTTGAACTGTGTCTTTAAGCATCTGTATTTTATCTTCATTTATTTTGTGTATCTATTAACAAAATGTGGCATTGGGTATCAGAAAAACCTAAGAGAGCTTGTAAGGGTGTTACACTTAATGTAAAACTGGAGATAATACAGTTATTTTATGTCTTATGTGTTATCTATATATATAAAAGCCTAAGCCACCAAATAACTGAACTACCAGTCAACTGGTCACTATGATGTACACTGACCACCAGGGGACAGATGCTTAATGCAGGAACTTCCCCCTGGTGGTCAGTGCACTCCCACAGCAGGAGTGCTGCTCAGTTGACCAACAGGCACCAGACACTGGGCTCACAGCTGGCATGTGCAGCTTTGGGTGCAAGCCTCTCCTGCCTCTGTGGCAGCACTACTGAGCAGCAGCAGCAGGAGCCGCAGGGCCAGGCGATGCTCCATGCCTTGGGGGATGTCGGATTACCAGTTTCAGGTGGGGATTGGGCCAAAACCGGCAGTCTGACATCCCCCAAGTGGTCCCAGATTACAAGAGGACACAGGCCAGACTGAGGGACCCCACCAGTGCACAAATATGTGCACCAATCCTCTAGTTTAGTATAATTTTGTAGTTTATTTTGGGGGCCTGGGAATGTTAAAAAAGTTTTCCATATAAATTAATAATTGCTTCTTCACTTTATGCCATTTCCACTTCCCACAGATTTCATGGAAATGCTCTACTTTCAGATAGCAGGGTATGTCTCTGTATTCAGAGCTGAATACCTTTTAATTCTTAGCAATCTACTGTTTTCTCTTTCACAACAGAGTTTGGGGGGATAGTGTTTTCATTCTGTGGTATACGCATTAATCAGGCACTCCCAGTTTTCTTGTCATGGGTAGAATAGTGGAAAGAACACAGAGCCCACCAGCATTCTGAAATTGTGAATCCTCAAGTAAAGCAATAGAAAATTCCCAAGCTTCAGATTTACCATCTGGAAATTCAAGGTGACATTCTACATGGTTGTGGTGAGGGGGCAATGAGATGATGTTATCTGCAAGAGGCCATGAACTGGGAAGCATTGTACAAATCCTTCAGGCAAGGGCTTTCCTTCCAATTCCTGCTTTTACAGGATGTGCTTGTTTGTTTCTGTCTCCCAATTTTTGTCTTACATCCTTATTAAGTTTACTGGCCCCAGACAGGTAAAGGTTGATTTGCATGCACATATTTTATTGACCATTAATTGATTTTTAGTTTTTGCTTACACAATGGTTTCTTTAGAAACAGTGATTGGATTAGTACATTTCTCCTGAAAGGGGAACAGAGTTTAAAAGATAAGGAACTTTAACTTCTCCCAACCCAGGTTTGGATAATTGTTGAAGTTCTGAGTGTATGATATAGAGCCTGTGTTTAGAATTTAAAAAACTTCTTTAAAAGAATTGTATGGCCTTCTAACATAAATTATATCAACATTTATATGTTCCCAATTTAGTAATATACACTGAGAGGCCAGATTATTATGATTTCTGAATACATAATAATCTGGCATTCAGTGTATATCCTATATAATAAAAGGCTAATATGCAAATTGTCCCCTGGACAAGGAGTTTGATCAGCAGGCCGGCCAACCGCCCATGTCCCCTGGCCAGGCTGACCAGACCCCACCCATGCATGAATTAATGCACCAGGCCTCTAATTTTATAAAAATATATTAATATTAATACTGAGTGGCCAGATTATTATGTGTTCAGAGATCATAATACATAATAATCTGGTCACCCAGTATATATCTCAAATGTATAGGCTCTTCACACAAAAACTCTGAGCTCTTACACTGCAACCTCCTCTGATGCCAGGAATACCCACCACTCACTCACTTTGCCCTCTAGAGAAAGTGATAGTAGTTATAATTTAGAAATTTCAAAATGGTTGCCTGTGGGCTCACTTTGGTATGAATATGTGGGTTGTTTATTTTTTTTTTCGGGGAGGGTGTCTTACAACTTTTTTTAATTCAATTAGTTGCTAACATTTCAATATGATAAAATTTCACACAAATTTCAGCCTGGATTGCTAGCTTCTCCTTAAGAAAGGAATGAGCTGGTAACACTTTGTCAGGATTCCATAACAATCACCTAAAACTTGGTAGCCATTTGGCTTGGGCTCTTCAGTTCCCCTACTAGGTCTTGTTGACTATTATGTTATCAATCAGCATGGAACAGACAGCCCTGTACTTAAAGCTAGTTCATTCAAAGTGACCAATTTAGTATCATAGCAGAGAAGAAATTATTGTTCTTTGGTTAGTGTACCCAATGACAGGGTGTATGAATGGATAGCTACTATCCTGGTGGAATCCCTCATCTGAACCAGAAGGTAAACATTTAGGGCAATGTACATGAAGCCCCAAGGCTCTTTCAAATGGTTCTGAGCTTAACATTGTGTTTGTCTACATGGATTACTGCTCCCTCTTCCTCCACTCCCCCTATTCATACCTTTGAGACAGGAAATGTGCCTGCAACTTATTAACTGTCCCAAAAGGCCTAGCAAAAGGTGGAGTCCATAGTTGCAGCTCAGAAAATATTAATGAGGCACTCTGTCCAATGATAATTGCATCACAAAGTCCTTCTTTTCTTTTCTTGACTTGACAAATACTGGATTTATGGAATGAGAATTTAAGGTTTTGATGATTTGCTGTGTCCTCAAATGAACAGATTAAAAATTATTTTTTCTGTGTCCTTTAATGAATAGCAGGACATCATTAATTATCATGGAACAAGTAAGGGTAGAAAAAAATAATATTTCTTAAGTAGCAAGAAGGGGAATTAAATGATCATTAGTAAAGGTTTATAGAAGGCAGTAACTTAGGAGAAGACGTTAATTTATACTTATTTCAGTATTTCAAATCACCAGTGGCTTGGAATTTTCTCAAGAGACCAGAAGGTCCAGGGTTCTAGGAATATTCTTTTTTTTTTTTTTTAATATATTTTATTGATTTTTTTAAGAGAGGAAGAGAGAGGGATAGAGAGTCAGAAACATCAATGAGAGAGAATCATCAATCAGCCGCCTCTTGCACATCCCCCCACCGGGATGTGCCCGCAACCAAGGCACATGTCCTTGACCGGAATCGAACCTGGAACTTTCAGTCTGCAGGCCGACGCTCTATCCACTGAGCCAAACCGGTTTCGGCACTGGAATATTCTTGAGGAACAAATCTCCCTCCATGTTTTCTCATTGCCACCTCACTCCACCATCCTACCCCTGAAGAGAAGAGAGCGCTTAAGATGGCAGCAAGGGTAAAGAAAGCCGTTAAAGTTGATAAAGACTTTAAACTGAAAATTGAGGGAAGGGGAAAATATCCAGCCAAAAGTTGTAAAAATGAGTTATTTCATTGGATACTATCTGATAGAATAAGAACAGTAGGAGAAGCATTTAGTAATTAACAGAGTAGAATAACTCAGAGAAAAGACAGGAATAATGGATGTGGCTCCAGTTATACAAAGTTGGAGCAGTTAAAAGTTTGAACTTAAGTGTTTAACAGAAAGGGATATTTATGACTGCCTAGATTTTATAAAGACCTAGTATAGAATAATAAATGATGTTGAGGTGAGAAAACCAAATATCATCATTTAGAGTATATACCATAGGCTACCTGACCAGAGAAAGGAGAATGATGTAATTACAATGTTTAAATAAGACTTTTCTCATTGGGACTTACTTTCAACAATTTAAATGTAATTTCTCACCCTCCTTGCCATTGTTTCCCTTCCCACAAGATCTTATTGTTCTCTGTCTTGATTCCTTGGTGTCATCCTAACTAAAAAAGAGGGAATATGCAAATTGACCATCACACCATCACAAAAATATGGTGGCACCCACAGCAGAGGCAAGGTTTCCATAACATAAGATGGCTGCACCCACAGTGGAGGCCGAGTTCCTGTAACAAGCCTTAATGAGCAATCAGCAGGGACCTGAGGCTACATGGTGCTGGGCTGGGTCAGGAAACCTGGGGCTGCACCCCCCACCCAGTGAGGCTTCACGGGGGACCTGAGGCTGCGCCCCCTACCCCGCCCAATGGGACTTGACAAGGGTGGGGCTGACCAGGTCGGGATCTTGCCCAATGGGGGTGGGGCTGACAGGGTCTGGGTCTTGCCCAATTTTTAGACACTGCGGATGGGTGGGGACTTGACTCTGGGTCCTGTGGCATGCCCCAGATTCTGACAGGAGGAAGATTTTCATATACATTTTACTAATTTTCTTTTATCTCTAACACTTCTATTATAGAGAAAGGATAAATAGCAATATTAAAATATTTCCTCTAATTAATCCCCTTTTAATGTACATGAATTTTGTGCACTGGGCCACCAACACTTTTATAAGCATCTCAAGAATGGTACAATATCTTGAAACTCCCATAAGTTCTCAAGAGGATTCAGGTAAACACAGATTGCTCATGAACTGACTTTTCAATTGACATACAGAGGTTCTGTCCATAGTACATACTACCTTATTGGTTAGAGAATTGAACATAAAGTGTAATAGATGTATGTATATGTGGGAAAAGAGGAGGAGCAAAGGATTGTTTAGATTGGGGTTCCAAACTCAAATGCCTGCTGGAGTCAGGTGCCCCATCTGAGAGGCACAGTTGCTATTCCATTCCAACAAATTGTTGCCACTTGAGAACATAGCTCCAAGGTTACCGAACATTCTGAATATTCTAAAGAATCAGGAAACTTAAATTTTAATGTGAAATGTTCTACCTTTTAAATAGTATCAACTAATTTAAAACTTTGAAAAATATTAGGTGGGCCAAACAAAATAATTCCACAACCACTTAATAGTGATTCTAATTTTAGTGATAGATGGAATTCATGACACAGCCTTGATTTAGTTACTTAAACTAAGTCTGGTCCTTCATCCATTCAGCATAGGTTTGGTTCCAGCTTGGTTGGTGTGAGTACTTTTCCCAAATAGCAGTCTTGCGTGTTGGTTTGTATCTATAAATATAACTGAAAACTTGCACAATGATAAAAGTGGTAAGTAGATTCTATGTTTGGTTCGAATCAGTCTATTCAACAAGTAACTGAGAAATCAGTGGTCAGACTCTAAATTATGTAAAGAAAGTAATCAGAAGGCAGTAACTTTTTTCTCTCTCATCAGACCATGAATCCTTTGAAAGCTATGGTAAAGACTTTGGATTTGGTTCTAAAAATATTGGGAAGCTATTGGAAGTTTGTGAGCAGGGAAAGGATATGATCTAACATAATATTCTAAAAGGAACACTCTAAAAGAGTTGATAGGAAGGCCCTCTGGAGCTACAACCTGTAGACATCAAGAAAGTCTGCCTTTACTTAATGCAATATATTTCCCTACCACTTTTTTTCTTAGGCCTTTTGTTCTCATAATCATGTGTTAATGTCTCTTCTCCACATCTCCTACCACCAATGGAGATGTACTCCATGATCTTTTGCACTATCCTAAGAAACTTATAGCCTATATCATACTGAATGTGTTATCCAAAGGTAACCAATGCATTTTCTGATTTAATTAACTTCCTTGAGTTCTTTCCTGGCCCTCAGGCGATTTCTCAGATGTATAAAAGATATGGAGCATTCCAACTATCTGATCTTCTCAACTTAGAGGACAAGTTATATAGTCTTGCAAATTGATCTAATTACTCAACAACTCTGTGCTTCTATCTTTCAGAAAATACTGAAGGAAGGACCTCTGCTGAAGAGCTGTAACTCCTTCAAGAGATGGAAGCTCAGATATTTTCTGGTTCGAGGACAAAGGCTCTGCTTTGCACACCATCCTGCGGTAAGAGAATACATAGCATACGTGTGTGTGTGTGTGTGTGTGTGTGTGTGTGTGTGTGTGTGTGTGTTGTGTGTGTGTGTGTGTGTGTGTGTTAGTATGTATAAAATCTTGTCCATTGGGTTAGTGCGTGGGTGCCAGAAAATGTGTTATGAGGACACTTGGCAAACATTGAGGCAGAAGTTAGTCTTCCTTTAACTTGGACTTTTGGGGCAAATGGGGGGCACTTTTCTCTCCCCTCCCCTTCCCATTTCCCTCCCCTTTTATAAGTTCCTCAGTTAGCTCTTCTGCACCCTGAACCAACTACATAATTTGTATAGCCCAATATAAAATAAGAAATACTGGCCTCTTATTTAAAATGTAAAGAGAAATGCCAATAAAGATACAAAAATATAAAGCAATGACTTGTCGGGGCATCTTTTATTTGTCAGATGTCATTGTAAGTAAATAAAAAATAAAAATTTAAATTATTAGCAATTTTGCCATCTGTTTGTATATTGTACAAAGCCCATTTTAAAAGCAAACAGGAAAGTATTTAACTCATGAAGAACAATCAAAATTATATAGTTTGCATATGGTGGTTCAAAAACACATGTGTTTTATTCTTACCAGTACACAAAAGCAACTCAACTGTTTTTATTTCACATCTTGACACTTATACATTCCACCAACACTTTCTAAAAAGAAAATGAATTATGGGTTTCCCTATCTTTTCCTTTTCTTCAATATTATAACTTTCAACATAAATGATTGGCTAATTCAGGGAAGTAACATATTCAAGAAAGAATATAAGAGGGTTACTTGGTTGTTCATGTTTCTTAGAACATCACTACTATGTTTGAAATGAGTTCTAGTTCCAACCAAATAAGTGGTCTCTGAGGGCTGTCAGATCCCCTACTCAGTCATAGCTAGTAACATACTTATTTTATACTTATTTTGAATCTCATTGAATTCTCACACATCTTGAGTCCACTGGAATTCTATGATCATGGGTATCCTGAATTCAAATAAGTGACAAAATATGGGGTGAACATGCATATTGTGCATATCTCCTCTGCTCATGGTCATGACCCATTGTCCCACCGGATTTCACTTATAAAACTCAAGTTAAATGATAAACATATTAAGAATTTCAAGACTGCAACAGCAGAGCATTAAACCAAGGGTGAGGCCCTTCTGAACATGAGGTCTTTTATGACTGCACAGGTTGCATACCATTGAAGCCAGGCCCTCTGTATACATACTACTGATTTCCTGCTGCTGGCTAGGTATTACCTACTATAGCCAGTGTATAACAAGACACAGCTTTAAAACTAGAAGGGACTAACAACAAAGGCTGCTGGCTGATAAAATTGGTGCTACTCCTATCTGCTCCACTAGGCTCCTAGCTAGACTTCATCAAATTATTTCTCCAACATAAACTTTTAGTTTTGAATAATTCTGAATTACCCAGGCCTTCCTATAAATCCACATCAAAGTTTTGAGAAGAGTTGTGTTTTGGTTTAATATGCTTTGTTTTTTATTTGTCACATGTTTTATCAACAAAAAGCATGATGCTAAATAAATCCCAGCACTCAAGCCAGAGTAATGATCACATCATGACTGCCAAAAACACCTATTTGTGTGTGTGTGTGTGTGTGTGTGTGTGTGTGTGTGTGTGTTTACTTTTTAGTGTATCTTTGTCTCATTAACCATATTGTTCTTTTTTCCTTTTCCCTCTTATCTTTCCAGTTTGCACACTTCGAAACTGTTGATCTGTCTCATGTTGCTTTGGCAGAAACTAGCTGTAGAAACCTTTGCCACAGTTTTTGCGTAAGTAAGGCTGAGAATGACTAAATGGCCCAGGGTGGGAGCTAGCTGGGAAGAAAGTTTGCCGCACCTACTTGTTGCCTTTTTGGAGTTCAGGTCTCCCAAGTCTTCTTTGATCCCAAATGTATATAGACATCCACTTAAAGTAGCATTGCAAACAAGTGCTAAAGCTCATTCATGTAAACACTTTGACCATTCCACCATAGGAGGAAAAAGGTGATGGCCCTATTCCCTAGTACCAATCTGTGATAAAACTGAGATGATTTGGGAATAGGGGAATGACTATTACAAAAATCAATCCTCCTAATGAAGATGATTTAGAGTATCACTGGGAGGCTTTCAAGAGACTGCTAATATGTTACAGAAAATATCAGGATAATCAAGCTATATGACATGCTCTCCTTTGAAGAGGAAGATAAGAGCCTAAATCCAAAGCGAAAACTACCCTATGTTCAGATTGCTAATGAGAATACCTCAAAAAAAAGCAGAGGATTTTCTGCATTTCAAGAATTTGGCACTGCTGAAATTTCATAAGGCTTTGAGCACTGAAGTGAGTTCAGATCAGAAAGCTCACTGAAAAATAGCAAGTCCATTGATTCAGGTATTCTCCTACCCATCTCCTCCCTGAACTGTCTTTTCCCAGCCTCTGTGTTGGATCATGGAGACTGGGTTTCCTCTTCAGGAAGGTGGAAGGTTATATTTAGACTAAAAAGCTACAGGCCCAATATCCTGCTTCTTTGGCTGGTCTGCATTCTATTCACTTTTTAAAGGAGAGTAGGGTCTATAAGAGAGACCCTCCTCTCATTTCTCTCATTATATCACATTTACCCAGGGTAAAGGTAATGATTTTATTTACCTATCCCCAAAAGCTTAACCTTTGGCTGATGAGCATATAGGCTAATGTTTTTTGTCTCCACTCTACAAAGAAATCTCAAGGGCTAGGTTGCCTCTTAGCCTAATTGAAATACAGAGACAATGTCCATCAGCCCCATACAAAAATGGGTTTTGACCAAAAGAGTGGTTATTATCACAATTCCCACTAGTTCTTATTCCCATTAATCACAGAAGGAAAAATAAAGTGCAAGTTCTAAGATGTTTGGTAGTAATGGCAAGTATGGCCATTGAAGCAATGACTGATGCTATTGTTATCCATGTTCCCTTATTCCCTCTGGGAAAAGACCAATTCGTGGCCATACTCTACCTCTATTAGACCCTCAGCATGGATTTTTCATTCTCGCCTTGATTCTTGCAATAAGCAGGATTAAGGGATACAATGGTAAAGTTCTCTTCAGGTTGTCCCTGACTATAAGAAAAAATAAATAAACTAGATTTTTAGATTTCTCACTCCATTCTTGCTCTCTTCCCAAACAGAGAGGCACACCTTTATGAACCATATACCCTTAAACCATCTTTTTAATTTTGTTATTGATTTCAGAGAGGAAGGAAGAGGGAGAGAGATGGAAACATCAATGTTGAGAGAAATTCATTGATTGGCTGCCTCCTACATATCCCCTACTGGAGAGCCAGCCCACAACCTGGGCATGTGCCCTTGACTGCAATGAAACTTGGAACCCTTCAGTCCACAGGCCTACACTCTACCCACTGAGCCAAACCAGCTAAGGCCCATTCTACCATTTTTAAGTAGACAAAGCAGTAATGAGTAGGATGTCCAGACAACCTCATTTGGAGTTTGAAAGCATGTGCTCCAGAGCCAAAGAATCTGGATTTCAATTCTCACTTGAACCTGTTAGGGGGCCCTGGACAAGTCATTTAATTCCCTTAGCCTTTGTTTTCCTGACTATGAAGCGGGGAGAATCCCTATATCATGGGGTTTTAATGAAGATTGAAATAACTAATATACATACATGGCAATAGAACAATACAAGAACATAGTAAATGTCATTAAAGTGTTATTTGTTACTATTATCATTACTATTATTTTGGGTGGGGATATAGGGAGCTGCAAGTGGTTCTGGGAACACCTGACTTGTGTTTAAAAAGTCACTTGGGTCATGCTTGGTAGACCCGTCTAGGTCTTTAAGAATTCAGAGGCTCTGTTTGGGCGCAAATTTGTGGAGTGTGAACCAGCTAATAATGTGACTTTTTGTTTAGGTTATCACACCACAACGAAAACTTATCCTGGCTGCGCCCAACCGGAAAGACATGGAAGAATGGATTAATGTCATAAAAACTGTTCAACAGGGAGAAATTCGTAAGGTAAGGAAATAGTCGAGAATCCACATAACACTGAAGTATAAACTCATAATTGACTGAGTTAAATCATCTTTCAAACAGGGAAATAAGAAGATGGAAGCAGAGACCATCTGGTCAGGAATTATAGACGAGCATCATTAGGAAACCTATTCAAAACTATTTATAAATAGGAGTGATTCACTTGGACCCAGACCTTGAAAAGTATGTGGTCTGAGTCCAAGTGAATCACTCCTCTGTACACATCTATTTGATATGTAGATACCACTATATGTCAGTGGATAAGGCACTTAAGATGTATGTGAGAATCTAATTTAGATGTTCTTATGTTAGAAATCAGTAGCCTTGACTTGGGTCTGCTAAATAACTACAGTAACAGCTTAAGGAAACAGACTCAAAAAGGAAAAGTAGACCAAAATAAAGTAACTACTCAGTGGAAAAGCTTATCTCATTAACCACTACATAATTCTGCCTTTATGTTTATTATATTCCAGAAAAGAAATGTAGAGAGAAGAGCAAGGAGTGGTCCTACTCAAAGCTTAGCAGGGTTCTTTTTCTCTGTAGCAATACCAAACCCCACTGCTCCCTGCCATAAATGGTCACCATTCAAACTCTGGGCTATGCCTTGAGCCCACTATTCTTCAGACCTACCACATTTAGAAGTTACATGAGTTTTAAAGGGGGAGGGATTTTTGTCATTTGTTTACTTAGAACAGTGTCTGGCACATACAGAAGCTCAACAAATATTTGCTGAATGAATAAATGAGGGTAATCTATTATGAAGCTCTTGGAGATAAATGGAAAAACAAATATACCCTTTAAAAAATCATGATGTCTTAAATAACTAGCAAAGGGTAGAATATTGTTATAGGCATTTGGGACAAAGCAGTGCAGTCTATGGCTTGGTAATAATGGGTTTTAGAAGTAAAATCAATGCCATGGAGAAAAGCTATCTGTCCTCACTCCCCTAGATTTCCTAGGCTTTTGACCACTTAGTTTCATAATTATACATTGTGCTAATAATGGCTATGAGACATCACAAGTTCATTGAACTGGGGCCTACATACCTCTCCACATATCATTAAGGCCTCTCCTAGGACATATTGAATATGATCGATTGAGAAATTCTTTGCTTAGAAACTGAAGATGGTCTTTGTGTGACTTAAGACTCAGCATTTAACTCTTTTGTTATCTTCTTCCATTCCTGATGGAGAAGCACATCCTGTTCCTCCTGCCCACCCACAATGAGGCCACTATGGCACAGCACTAGAGGTAGCCACAAAAAAACTATGACTTCCTTGCTCCCATTCTCCCTTCTGTAGACCAATCCCTTTCCTTCCCTCAGTTTATCTCTATCCAAACTGGAGCACTTCTCATGAATCATATATTTTCAATTTGGTGAAAAAGGCCATATAGGATATTTTGAATTTTAATTATTATTCTGATAATGCAAAAACTTCCAAAGTAATCTATAAGAGCCCTTATCTGTAATTTCTGGCTCAATTGAATTAAACACCTTGTTGTTGACTACCCTGCACAAACTACAAAGGAAAAAAAAAATAACAATCTGCCTGTTTACACTTTTGAAAGAGTTGAGTTTCAGGCTGTAATCACAAACTCTGTAGAACTGCTCTAGGGACCTAAATCTATTAAGGAATACTTTTAGCTGGAACTAAAATGTCTCACCACTAGCATCTCAGCAATTCATCTTGCTTAAGACTTAAGAGTCAAATATACTTTCTCTCATATAAAGCTCAACTCCAACGATCTATTCTATTTCTGTCACAACCAATGCCTGATGTGAGTTATAAAGAAAGATTAATAATTAACTAAGCGGTTTATTAAAGTCACTACAAAGCAATTGGATAACTTATTGGAAATTAGTCAGTACACATTAAGGAGTGAGTTCCTACTAACTAGGTGCCCAGTTCTGTTCTATAGAGAGTTGGAAAAATGTGTCGCTGCTCCTGGCCACAGTAATATTTTTAGGTAGTTGTGGGAGACAAAATATACACAAAGAAATAGTTAAGTGACAGTACTCAAGATAAATAACAAATTTCAGAGATGTTACAAGGCAGTGAATGACTGTCAGATTAATAAAACAGACATTAAAGTAATATGGGAGTTAAAGGCAGAAAGACATAAATATGGGCTGGAGTACTCTGGGAAGAGTTTATAAAAGAAAAATTTGTGACTGAACTTGAAAGATGAATAGGATTTTATTGGTGACAGGGGATTAGTTAGGGACAGGCAGAAGTCCTGAGCAGAGGAATTGACATAAGCAAAATCTGAGTAATAGAAAAACAGAAACTTTTTGAAATAGAGTGAAAGGGGACTCTATTTTACCAGAAGAGTTTGGGAAAATGAGTTTAAGAAATGTATATGAAGAGGTAAGTTGAGCTTTATTATGAAAGATTATCAATGTCAGGATAAAGAGTAAGGAAGAACTGCAACATGAACAAAGTTCGGTTTAAGGATGGATTAGAGAGGGGAGATAGTTCATCAAAGGAATACTTTACAAATATAAGCTGGATTAGACAAGGGATAAACTGGAGACCAAAGATCATACAGGAGACTATAAATTAATGCAAGAAAGACAAAGTTAAGCCTCAGGATGAGGATAGAAAGGGAAGACAAATAGTAGATACCAAGTTGGAGTGAGGAGAACTGAAACATATGAGAGGTAAATGAGAGAAATAAGTCACAGGCAAATGAAAGGTTTGAGCCTGGGAGACTTAAAGAATAAAGGAGGGGAATAGAAATAGAGCTGCATGGAAAACTAGATTAAAAGTTTAGCTCTTTCTAACAATTAATTGTCACAAAACCATTAACTATGGGAACAGGAATGAACCTTAGAAATAGACTATAGATTTTAAGACTCTAAAGCATCTTTAGATCAAGTTATGTAGCCTTTACTTGAATTACCCCAAAGACGGGGAACTAAGACTCTTGCAAAATACTCCTTTCAATGTTCCTAAAGTTCTAAATTTTAGAAAAAAATTTTCTTCACCTTTGGCCTGGTACAGTGGTTAGCAAACTCATTAGTCAACAGAGCCAAATATCAACAGTACAATTAGCAACAGTACAATGATTGAAATTTATTTGAGAACCAAATTTTTTAAACTTAAACTATATAGGTAGGTACATTGTTATTAAATTATTTAGGGTACTCCTAAGCTGGCCTTTGCTAAAAACTCAAGGGGCCAAAGAGAGCCGTATGAGGCTCGTAAGTTTGCCAACCACTGGCCTAGTAGAATAACTTTCTAACATTCAGTGTGAGCTGAAAGAATGGTATCAGCTGCCATTTGAGGTAGAAAGCTCCACGTCATTGGAAGCATTTATTTATTTATGTATGTATTTTTTTTATAAATTTTCAAATTGTTGAGAGAGAGAGAGAGAGAGAGAGAGAGAGAGAGAGAGAGAGAGAGAGAGAGAGATGAAAAATATTGATCAGTAGCCTCCTACATGTGCCCCAAAGAGGATGGAACCTGCAACCTAGGTATGCGCCTTGACTGGGAATACAACCCGCCATATTTGGTGTATAGGATGACATTCCAACCAACTGAGCCACCACTGGCAGAGTTAATTGGCAGTATTTAAAGCAAACTAAACAACTTTTTAAAATATTGTATAGAAAATTAATTTTTATATTGACATCACCAAGATGGCAGACTAAGAAATCTCAAAGCTTAGCCTCTTCCCTACAAAAACAACAAATAAACAAATATGTGCCAACTAGAATGCTTCTGAGAGTTTCAGAATACTATAAAGAAATTGCGGAAACTCTATGGAGCATAGAGACAGACTCGCCACATAGAAAATCATAGTAAGCCATTTACCTACGTAGTCCCATCCTTCAGTTTGGCAGAGCTTGAAGCCAATAGTAATTCCCTTGGCCTGTTCTCTTCCCACAAGGGAAAAGGAGAGCAGAATTCCAGCAACTCTTGAGAATCTAAGTAAAAAACACAATCTAGAAATATGGTGTCTATAAGAGACTCACTTTAAAATTAAACAGCATAGGCTGAAAGTAAAGGATTAAAGATATATTTCATGTAAATGGTAACCAAATAAGTATAGATGGATATACTTATATCAGACAAAATAGACAATAACTCTAAAACTGTCTTTAGAGACAGAGGAGGACATTATCCTATATAATAAAAGGCTAATATGCAAATTGACCAAATAGTGGAACAGCCCTTCACTATGATGCACACTGATCACCAGGGAGAAGATGCTCAACACAGGAGCTTTCCCTCTGGTGGTCAGTGTGCTCTCACAGGGGGAGCTCTGCTTAGTCAAAAGCTAGGCTCATGGCTGGTGAGCACAATGGCAGTGGCGGAAGCCTCTCCTGCTTCCATGGCAGCGCTAAGGATACCCAACTGATGGCTTAGGCAGGTCCCCCGCATCAGTCAGACATCCCCCAAGAGCTCCTGGACTCCAAGAGGGCTCAGGAAAGATCATAGAGGAGACTATAAATTAATGGCCAATTGAATTAAACAACCCCCACCAAGTGCACGAATTTCATGCACCAGGCTTTAGTTTATATATATAAATAGCCAGGGTCTATAATAACCAAGGCTCCACTGAACATAGGAAGTCAGTGCTGGGTTGCTGTGGTGACCCAGCACTAACTGCCTAGGGGGCTGCAGACCAGGCCCAGAGAGAGGCCTGCAGAGAAAGAGAGGCATGGTCTGATCCGCAGCCTGTGGCTGCTGTTGATCAGCCATTGCCTCTCTCTTTCTCTCCCAGCTTCATCAGCAGCCATATCTCTGTTTTTCTCAGGGCCTCCTCCAGGACTACTGATAAGCCCCATCTCTTTGATCAGCCCAGAGATAGGCCCAGAGAAGCTGAATGGGATAGAAACTAACCAATTAGAACCAAATCTGGGTGAAGTGCCAGGAGCCAATGGCTGCCTAGGAGGTGGAGCTTTTGACACTGACTAGCATAGAAACCAACCAATCAAAACCTAACCTGGGTGAACTGCGAAGGCAGAACCTAAGGTGAGGGCTGCGGAGGGGTTTTAAGGACAACAGCTGTTTGGTGTAAGGTATAAGAAAGCAGTTTAATTTTTAATGACTGGTTTGGCAGTATAATACATATGGCTGCTATCAGTCCAGTTATAGGGATTATATGTTTTTATCTGCCAAGAGCATCTCTTCCAGAAAAAGGCTCCCCCCTCCCCATTTAAGCAATCCTATCCTATATATTCTATCTATACTAATAAAAGGGTAATATGCTAATCAGACCAGGTTGACCAGCCATCTTCCGGACATCTGACTTCCTTACAAATAAAGCCATGGTGGTGGAGGTTGAGGCAGAGGAAGTTAGGGATGATAAGGCTGGCAGAGGAGAGAAGTTGGGGGTGAGATCAGGCTTGTAGGGCAGTTGGGGGCAACCAGGCTGGCAAGGGAGGGCCATTGGGGGGAGATCAAGTCAGCAGGGGAGGGCAGTTGGGGGCAACTAGGCTGGCAGGGAGGTGAGTGGTTAGAAGCCAGCAGTCCCAGATAGAAGGACGTCCATAGGGATCAGGCCTAAACTGGTGGTCAGACATCTCCCAAGGGGTCCCCAATTGGAGAGGGTGCAGGCTGGGCTGAAGGAACATCCCCCCCCCCCATGCACGAATTTTGTGCACTGGACCCCTAGTATGATGATAAAAGGATCAATTCAATACAATCATAAGTATATATGCATGTAACATCCTACCTAAATATATAAAACAAATAATGAAAGATCTGAAGGCAGAACTTGACAGCAATACAATAATAGTAGGGGACTTCACTACCCCACTTACAGTAGAGGATACATTTTCTGCAGAAAGAAAATCAATATACAGAAACACCTGACTTGAATAAGACTATTGACCAAATAGACCTAACTGAAATATACAGAAATTATACCCAATGATAGCAGAAGATATATTCTTCTGGAGATTCTTCTCAAGGGCACACAGAACATTCTCCAGTATAGATAATATGTTAGGTGACAAAATAAGCCTTAGCAGATTTTAAAAGCATGGATATCATTCCAAGTATCTCTTCTGACCATAAGGTAATGAAATAGAAATCAATAAAAGCAAATAAATAAATAAATAAATAAATAAATAAATAAATAAATAAATCACAAATACTTAGAAGCTAAACAATTCAGTCTTGAACAACCATTTGGGTAAAAGAGGAAATTCAAAGGAAATTTTAAAAGTATATTAAGAAAAACAAAAATGAAAACACAGCATATCAAAACCTAGGGACACAGCAAAAGCAGTTATAAAATGGAGGTTTATAACAATAAACAATACCATTAAAATAGAAAGAACTCAAATAAACAACCTAACCTTGCACTTCAAGTAACTAGAAACACAACAAACAACCCAAAGTCAGAAGAAGAAAGAAAATAATTAAAATTAGAGCAGAATAAATCAACAGAAAAAAATTAAGTAAAAAAGATGAAGAGGTGATTTTTTAAAAAAATAAAATTTAGAAACCGTTAGCTAGTCTATGAATAAAAGAGAAGATTCAAATAAATAAAATCAGAAATGAAAGATGAAATATTACAACAGATGCCTCAGAAATAGGAAATATTACAACAGATGCCTCAGAAACAAAAAGGATCACCAAGAACTATTATGAACAAACTACATAATCTAGAAGAAATGGATAAGTTCCTAGAAACATACAAACTACTAAAACAGAATCAGGAAAAAATATAAAGCCTGAACAGACCAATAGCAAATAAAAAAAATTGGATCTATAATAATAATAATAATAATAATAATAATGATAATAACTCCCAACAAAGAAAAGTCCAGAACCTGGTAGCTTCATGGGTAAATTCTACTCAATTTATTGAAAGAAACAATCCATTCAAAGAATTAGCACAAATCCTTTTTTTAAATATAATTTTTATTGATTTCAAGAGAGGAAGGAAGGGGGAGAGAGAGATAGAAACATTAATGGCACGAGATTATCATTGATCAGCTGTCTCCTACACACCCCCATACTGGAGATTGAGCCCAAAATCCATGACTTCCTGATCTGCAGGTTAAAGCTCAACATGTAGCCAGCTGAGCAAGGAATTATTATACAACACTTGATCTTAGCCAAAAGGCCGAGAAGCTAAGGATTCTTTATACTTCACACTCTCTGTGTACTAAATATCAGAAAACATGATAAAAATACAAATGTGGTAGTCTCCTATTATGACTCAAAATGTGTTACATTTCTGAGAATTTCTAACAGAGAATGATCCTATTAAAATATTTTGTGACTGTGCCTTTTGCCATGGCAGATACTTTTAAAAACATCATTTGTGAAGTATTTATGTTTCTATAACATGTAACTCCCTTAGTCCTCTTTCTAGTTAAAGAGTACAGCAAATCACAAATTAATTCTTTCTGGGTTTTCCCCAGGATTTTCCTTGAACTTTATTGTATCAAAATAGCATTTTAGTTTGGCTACAATTAAAGAGAAAAAAAAATCTATATGTTTTTAGAAAAAAGTATTTATAGATTTTGTATACTCAAGCTTGCTTGATTTGTTGCATTATGTCAGTATAAGGGACCATCCAGTTCAATAAATCCTACTTAAGAAAAAAAAAAAAAAGGCAAAGACACTATAAGAAAATAAAACCACAAGAGAGTAACCCTAAGGGCATGTACCTTGATTGCGGGCACATCCCTAGTAGGGGGGTGTGCAGGAGGCAGCTGATTGATGTTTCTCTTTCATTGATGTTTCTAACTCTCTATCCCTCTCTCTTCCTCTCTGTAAAAAAATCAATTAAAAAAATATATTTTTTTTTTAAAGAGAGTAACCCTTATGAACAAACGCAAAAATCCTTAATAAAATCCTAGCCAACTGAATTCAAAAGCACATTAAAAGGGTCACACACAATGACCAAGAGGGACTTATTCCAGTGATGCAAAAGTGATTTAATATAGATAAACCAATCTGATACAACACATTAACAAAATGAAAGAAAAACCACAGGATCAACTCAATAGATGCAGAAAAAGCATTTGTCAAAATTCAATACCTAGCCATCATTTAAACCTCAACAAAATAGGTATAAAAGAATCTTATTTCAATACAACAAAGGCCATATATAAAAATCCCATAGCTGCCTGGGCAGTGAGGCTCAGTGATAGAGTTTCAACCCAGGAACCAAGAGGTCACCAGTTGGATTCTGGATTGGGGCATAGGTTGCGGGCTCAATCTCCAGTAGGTGGTGTGCAGAGGTAGCTGATCAATTGGTGATGTTTCTCTCTCATCAATGTTTCTGTTTCTATCCTTCCCCTTTCCTCTCGATAAAAATCAATAAAAACATATTTTTAAAAGCCCATAGCTAGCATTATAATCAACTAGTTCCCCAGTACACAGATTCATGCACATTGAAAGGAAATTAGAAGGTGGCCAGCAGAGTGGGACTGGGCGAGACCAGACTGACACACCTTAGAGCAAACCCCTGTGGTCCCTCCCTGACCTGCCGTACCTGGGGCGGCACCAGGGCTCAAAGGACATCTGTGGAGTAAGTGGGGTCCCTCCTGCAGATAGGGTCCCTCTGCATGGCCTGTAGGGATCAGGCCAAAACCAGCTCTCTGACCCTAGGGCAGTGTTTTTCAACCTTTTTTGGGCAAAGGCACACTTGTTTCATGAAAAAAATCACGAGGCACACCACCATTAGAAAATGTTAAAAAATTTAACTCTGTGCCTATATTGACTATATATAAAGTAATTCTCTTGAATAGGAATCAAATAAACACAAAGAAAGTATTTTATAATTACTTTATTATGAAATATTAAGTAAACAAAATAGTGAAAAATTATAAAATTCTTGTCTGCACCTACGGCACACCAGGCAACATCTCGCGGCACACTAGTGTGCCGCGGAACAGCGGTTGAAAAACGCTGCCCTAGGGGCCCCAGATTGGGAGAGGGTGGTTCTTGGGTGACACACCCCAGAATCAGGCTCCCCCCTCTCTGGTTCCAGGGTGCATCACCTGAGGAATGCCACTGCCAAGTCACCACAGCTCAGCAGCTCCTGCATTGAGCATCTTCCCCCTAGTGGTCAGTGTGCATCATAGCTACTGGTCAGACAGTCAGATGGTTGCTTAGCCTTTTATATATATAGATGGGGGGAAACTGAAAGCGTGCCCTGTAAGATGTTACAAGTTAAGGATTCCTACTCTAACCACTTCTTTTCAATCTAGTAACTAGAAATCTTAGCCTGAGAAAATAGCAAGAAAAAGAAATAAAAGCACCCAAATTAGAAAGGAAGAAGTTAGGTTCTTTCCATTTGTAAATGACATGATCATATACATAGGAAAACCTGACGATTCAATAAAAATAATGGTTAGAACAATCTAATTCATTTTAAAAAATCAACATACAAAAATCAATCAGGTTTCTATACACAAATGTGTGTGTGTGGGGTGTGTGTGTGTGTGTGTGTGTGTGTGTGTGTGTGTGTATTTAGAGGGGAACAGAGGTGAGAGATTTGTTAGGTAATGACTAACATTTATTCTTCCTCTTCACATGCTCTGGGCATTGAAGCCTTAGTAGCAGATTTTCTAGCCTTACCTAATTTGTCTCTGTGATTAATTCTCCATTATCTCTGATTTATTTTAGATACCTACAGCGGAAAACAACCCTTACCTTGTTGGAATGCACTATTGGTATTCTAGCCACAGCCCTCGGACCCAACACTGCAATGTTTGCCGGGAGAGCATTCCTGCCTTATCTAGAAATGTTATCACCTGTGAAGGTGCGTTTCAGATTTCTTTAGAAAATAAAGTAGATAGAAATAGAGGTGAAAGAGCTCATCTGACTTTAGTATCACTGACTCACACTATGTCACTGACTCTAGTGTAAGTTTAACTCTGACACTGAACAGAATGAGTAAAGGAGATGCGAAGAATCTTGCATGAGAGGGAATTCTCATGAATCAAAATGGAGGGCTGGGTCTTGGAGGATCAAACAATATGGTCAAAAGGGTTGGAAAAACATAAATCACCTCATTCTTATTGATTTCCATTCAAATCAGACAATAGAGAATTACAATTCAGTAAGAATAAAAAGGAATTGAATCATATGGAAAATTGGCCTACGAAAGTACATCAGGACTATTTAGATGCATATAGGTTCTAACTTTCAGAGAAGCTTAGGGAAGGGAATTAGACTCTTCATTACCAGATTTACATCCACCTTTTTCTTCCTCCTTTTCGCAGTATGCAAAGTGAAGTCTCACATATTATGTGCTTTGAGAGCAAGCAAAGATTGTAAGTGGAATACTTTGTCCGTCACTGATGATCTCCTCATACCTGCTGATGAAATAGTGAGTACCAGCCATTCTCTCAGCCATTCTTTTCTACCACCCCTTCAGTCAGAACACATAGGGAAAGGAAGATTTCTTCCTGTCTTCAGACAATCCAAGTAAGCTTCTTTCCCAGGCTCATGATCTAAACCAGGGGTCCTCAAACTTTTTAAAGTGGGGGCCAGATCACGGTCCCTCAGAGAGCTGGAGGGCCAGACTATATGAACTACTAATTCCTACTGTAACACCTCGGCTGCGCTCACTGCCCAAAAAACCTGGCGGGCAGGATCAGACTCCTCTGCGGGCAGCATTTGGCCCGTGGGCCGTAGTTTGAAGACCCCTGAACATTCTAGAATGATTAAGGCCCCCCACAACTACCTGTCCTTGCTCACTAGCATTGGAAGTGGGGAGGGCAGGATCAGGAGGAACTTCCTTGCAATTACCTAATGTCCTCCATGGAATAGTATGTTATTCCAGATCACTCTTTCTCTCCTTATATCCTAAATTCTACTTCTTGTCTCTTTTTGCCCTTTAGGAAACTATGCCTCATCAGTGGGTAGAAGGAAATATATCTGTTAGTTCTCAATGTGCAGTTTGTCATGAGAACTGTGGCAGTAATCAAAGACTTCAAGATTTCCGGTGCCTCTGGTGCAATTCTACGGTAAGACTCACCTCATCTCATTGATACTTAGAAAACTTGACTTGTAGAGAAGGGGTGGATTGAGGGTTGACTGTGCCTACACATAACTAGACTTTCAGAGATTGTTACATCTAAATAGATTACACAGGTTCCAGAGTATTGAGCTCAGTACCCCGCCTTTCCAGATCTGGCTATGGAGTCTCTAAGAAAAATATTTAAGACTCTCATCTTTTATGGTTCTTAATTGGTGAGGCCCACTAGCAAAAGGGAGAAGTTACTAGGGAAAAGCTTAATTATCTTATGACAGTCAGGGCAATTAAAAATTAGGTTCTGATACTGTTAAAAAAAAAAAAAAAAACACCTTCATTTCTCAATCAACATTTCCTAGAAACTTGCGATCTTTGTTAATTAGTAAAGGTTAATAATAACACATTCTTATTTCTACTATGTATTGAGAGTTTTATACACATGATCTCATTTAATCCTTACAACAACCCTAAGCAAGGCCTCATTGTCCTCATTTACAGATGAAGAAAATGAGGTTCAGAAAAGAGAAGTGATTTGCCCAAGGTCATGCAGCCAATAAGCAAAATACTCTTGATTGATATATAATTCTGTAAAAACTGTGCTCTTAACTACAACACTAACATATCTCTAAGTTAGAGATTCTAAACTGGGTGTGATTTTGGCCTCTCAAAGACATAAAACAATGTCTTGGAGAGATTTTTGATTGTTACAAACAGGGAAAGAGGGTGTGCTTCAGGCTTCTAATGAGCAGAGACCCAGAATTCTGCTAAACCTCCAATGCACAGGGAAGCACAGAGTACTGTCTGGCCCAAAGTATCAATAGTGCCAGCATTGAGAAAGCCTGATCTAGACTTTCTAGTCTTTTAGAGGCTACTTTTAAACTGGTTATTCTAGTTTGGCAGTCTGTTCAATGCTTCTTTGCCTCTGTATCTATTTCCCCCCATTTCTTTCCTTTAAAAAATCTTGCCTCTGCAGACTAGAAATAAACATATAATAACAAAAAATGTTTGAGTCCCAATTTCAATGTCCAACAGTTCTGAGTCCCTGTTTTAATGTCAAACAGTTCCTTATGTGTACATGTCAGCAATGATATCTGGATGGTGGGCACATGGGGGCAACGCAGGTCAGACTCTCTCTGGTTTGGTCCTGGGCAACCTGCAGTGACACACAGCTGCTAACTGTTAGCATGGCAAGGCGTCATCAGCGCGGGAAGGCAAGGGAGGTTGGGGGGGAGGGGCGCTGTAAGAGATCAACCGAAGGACTTGTACGCATACATATAAGCATAACCAATGGATACAAGACTCTGGGGCCGGGGTGTGTGTGAGGGGGGAGGTGAGGGCATGTACTGGGGGGGTAAAGGAGGCCGGGGGGAGGTCAATGGGTAAAAAAAAAAAAAGGAGACATATGTACCACTATTTGTAATACTTCAAACAATAAAAAATATTAAAAATAGATTTAAAGGGAAGAAAAAAACCAAAAACAAATAAACAAACAAAAAAACAAAACCCAAACTGATTATTCTAGACAAGAAGAAACCAAATTATACACATCTTCTTAGAAGATTCTAGTTTCATTTGCCTAGGTCCAGCAGATGGGTACCATCTTTGTGCTCTCTCTGCTTTGATCCAGCTCACAAGCACCATCTGGAAGGGACTTGTACCAGCATTGGGTGCCCTGATTTTTGTGGCTGCCCCCAGGAGACACCTGTAGATCACCTGGATATGATGACCAATGGGGCCTATTGCTCATAGGTTACAAAGAACTGTAACCAATAGAGAAAGAGTTATAAACCACCTATAACCCTTAGGGCACAGCGAGAGGGAACAGTCTGAGAAGTTCAGTCTTTCTGTAAAAAGAAAAAAATACATTCTCTTTGAGACAACATGGGAAAATCATGGGGTGGGGTGGGGTGGGGTGGAGGGGGGCAAAAAGGGAGAAAATGGGATATACATCTGTAATACTGTCAACAACTTTAAAAATAAAAATTAAAAAAAATAGATTTGAAAGATGACAGCACAGATAAATGCCTGTATTTGCCACCTCCCATGACCACATCAAAATTACAACTAAAATATAGAAGAATCTTCATCCAGACCCACTGTAAAGCTGGCTGAATGGAAGTCTTACAACTAGAGAAGTAAAGAAGCACACTGAGACTTATAGGAGGTGCAGAGGAGCAGAATGGACTTGTCCTGCACTCATGTGTGTTGTTTTTAATCGGAGGGATATGTCTCCGTGGAGGCCACCCAAAGGATCAAGGGGTCCCAGTCCCACACCAAACTCTGAGCCCAGGGTCCCAGAGATGTGAAAAGAAGTTCCTATGGGCAGTAAGAACTATGAGCTGTAAAAACCAGTGCGGGTTGAGGCTCAGTGACACAGAAGCTGCTGGAGACCCAGCTGTTCCTCTTAAAGGCCGGCACTCAAACTGAACTTACAAGGTCCCACTTCCTCTGAGCTCCAGCACTAGAGCAATGGTCTGGGGGACACAGACACATCCAAGGAAGAAATGAATTGTCTGGCAACAAGGCAGTAACACGGGAGTGGCTTCCTCCCACATGGATGTACTTGCAGAAATCATTGTTCCTATTCTGGGATCTCCCTGGTCTCAGGGCTGACTGGCAACCATTTCTATTTGCTCCACCCTGGTGATTATCTAAGACAGTGTTTCCCAAAATTCTCTCAGGATGAGAATCATCTGGTGGTGTTGTTAAAATACAGATTCCTGAATCCCAACTAAGAAGTGCTAAACTAGAATTTTTGGAATATATAGGTAAAATTGTATACTTAACTTAGTGCTCTAATATAGAGCACTAAGTTAAGTATACAATTTTACCTACAGAGCACTAATTTAAGTATACAATTTTACCTATATGTTCCTAGCACTTCCTGTTGAAAAAAGAACACACACACACGCAAAACAACAACAACAACAACAACAACAAAACACCCAACCAGAAGAGCAAAAAGAAAATAGAATTCAAAAGTGTGAAAATAGTGTAAGGAGCCTCTGGGACAACTTCAAACATACCAACATTCACATGGGGGTGCCAGAAGAAGAGAGAGAGCAAGATATTGAAAATCTATTTGAAGAAATAATGACAGAAAACCTTCCCCTACTTGGTGGAAGAAATAGATTTACAATTACAAGAAGCACATAGAGTCTCAAACAAGAGGAACCTAAAGAAGACCACACCAAGACACATCATAATTAAAAAGCTAATGGCTAAAGACAAAGACAGAATCTTAAAAGCAGAAAGAGAAAAGTAGTTAGTTACCTACAAGGGAGTGCCCATACAATTACAATTATAAGCTGATTTCTCAACAGAAACTATGCAGGCCAGAAGAGAGTGGCAAGAAATATTCAAATTGATGAATAGCAAGGACCTACAACCAAAGTTACTCTGCCCAGCAAAGCTATCATTTAGAATTGAAGGTCAGATAAAAAGTTTCACAGACAAGGAAAAGCTAAAGGAGTTCATCACTACTAAATCAGTATTATAAGAAATGTTAATGGGTATTCTTTAAAAAGAGGAAGAAAAAGAAAAAGATATAAAAATATGAACAACAAAATGGCAACAAATAAATACCTATCAACAATTAAATCTAAAAATCAAAATAAAGGAATAATAAATCTAATGAACAGAATAATCTGATGAATAAAATAGAATAAGAGGCGTGGAAATGGAACAGAATGAGGATTCTCAGAGGAAAGAGGAGTGGGGGGAGGGAGAAGGGATTAAACAAATATCTTATATGCATATATACATTAGCTATTGACACAAAAAATAGGGTGGCAAAGGTCTGGGGTGGAAACCAGGTGGAGGAGGTAATGGGGGGGGCGGGAAGGGAGAGAAGGATATCTGTAATAATCTCAAAAGTAAAGATTTTTTTAAAAGGAAAAAACAAACATAAATAATAAAAATATAACAAAAAAAGATACATAAGATAAAAAGATACTGAGATAAAAATTTGTGGAATTCAAAACAAAATGTGGTGTGAAGAATTCCAAAATGGCAGTGGGTTAACTGGAAGTTACACTGATGCTCTCCTAGGACCAAACTGGAATTACAAATAAAATATAGTAAATCTACCCTGAATAATCAACTAAAGACTAGCTGGAGAGAACCAAAGATGCAAAGTGGAGACCACATAGAAACTGGTAGAAATGCAGAGGCAAAAGAGAGCAGGTTGGGTTCCCAGCGACAGCAGCTGAAGTTCTAGAAGGATATCTCAGCTGTGGGGGGTTTCCATTGACAAATATGGGGTCTAAACCCCAAGCTGGACTCCCCAGCCCAGAGCACCAGAACTGAGAATGGTGCCCACATAACACGTGGTTGTAAAAAATCAGTGGGGTTGCTGTTTGCCAGGGAGAGATGGCTGGAAATACAGGCACCCTTTTAAAGGGGGAAAAAAGCATAAAATTTCATGCTCACCTTGGGCTCCAGCATAGGAAGGGCAGAGTGGACTAGAGCTGTGCGAGGAGAATTCATGGTTGGGGACTCTGGGGTTAGAGCTTGGAAGGCAGCCACCCCCATTTCATGTGCTGGGTCATTCACCCACACTGCAGAGGAAATCTTTCTCAGGCAGACCTTTACTATCCAGGCACCTTTTTTCCAGGGGTGAAACAATTTCCCTTCCCTGTTGGGAAACCTCCTGCCCCACCCTGTTCAGTCTACAGTTTGCTGTGGTCTATAGCCTGAGGTTCACTAAGAGGCTGAGCATAACAATCAGACTGCAGGCAGAGGTGGATTTCTGGATGCATTGAGTCTTTGCCTGATCTCTTTCTGGTCCCAGGAGTAGGAAAAGCAGATGCTGGTGCACATCTTTTTCCTTTCCAAAGGCACCCAGCTCAAGCAGAGGGAGCCACGAGTTGTGCATTGCTGATAGGTCCTAACAGGGTATTCAGAGCCAGCCACAAACAGCATTTGGACATTATCCTACAGTAGAGATTTGGAATAGTAGCAGATCTACATAATGCATAGACACAAACCAAATCAGGCAGCCAAAATGGGAGAAAAAAAATCCTAAATTAAATAACAAGGGAATTCTCTGGAAGAGCTAAACTAAATGGAGATAAGAAATTTCTAATCTATAGAGTTCAAAATAATGATAGCAAAAATGCTCACCAGCATGAGTAAAGATATAGTAACTATGAAAAAAAGACCAGTCAGAAATAAAAAATGACATAGTACTAATAAAGAACAAAGTGAAAAAAATACACAGCAGATTAGGGGAAGGTGAGGATCAGTTCATTGAATTATAAGACAGGGTAGAGAAAATCACTCAATCAAAGAGTCAAAAAGAAAAACAATTAAAAATAATAATTGAAGAGGTTAAGGAAGCTGTGTGGCAACATGAAACATAACACTATTTGCACAATAGGAATGCCAGAAGGGGAAGAAAGTGAGCAAGGGTATATAACATGTTTGAAGAAATAATGGCAGAAAAATTCCCTAACCTGGTGAAGGAAAAAGTCACACTAGGTCAGGAGGCACAGAGAGTCCCAAGCAAGAAGAAGCCAAACAACCCCACACTCAAACACAACATAATTAAAATGCCAAAATTTAAAGACAAAGAATCTTAAAGGCAGCAAAAGAAAAGAGATTTGTTAGCTACAGAGGAGTTACCATAAGGCTTTCAGATGGTTTCTCATCAGAAACTCTACAGGCCAGAAAAGAATGACATGAATATTCAAGATAATGAAAAAGCAAGGATCTGAAACCGATATTATTATATCCATCAAGGCTATGATTCAAAATACATGGTGAAATACAGAGCTTATCAGACAAAGAAAAAAAAAAGACTAAAGGAGTACATCATCACCAAACCAACACTGCAAGAAATACTAAAGAGACAGCTGTAATGAGAAGAAGAAATAAAGAGAGAGAAATAGGCATACAGAATTAAAATGAAAATAAATAAGTACTTATAAATAATAACCTTAAATGTAAATGGGTTAAATGATCCAATCAAAAAAACATAGGGTAGCTGAATGGGTAAAAAAAAAAAAAAAAAAAAAAAAAAATGATGCAATTATATGCTATATACAAGAGACCTACCTGGTCACAGGGATGACTGTTAGCCATTCCTGTTTGCTCCACTCTAGTGATTCCCTAAGACCCCTCCTCATCCAATTTACAACCACACCAAGCTGCGTGCAGCAGCTTTTGCATATAAATGGTCTTTCCTTGCTCAGGCTAAAATCTCTCAAAAAGACTGCAGCTGGGTCAGGAAGCCCCAAACCTATCAATAAAAGGCCCAACACCTGGCACCAGCACCAGCTTGACTTGCTTCAGAGATGGTCCTCATCTCGGTTCTTCCAAACTGGATACAAAGAGGAAGAATCTGAAGATCTCTCTGTAGTTCCTTTTGGGTGGTCCCAAGCAGTGGCTGACTCTGCACTCCCTGGATATCCAAGAGCCAGTGCACCCAGTTGTCAGTATCAGATCATACCAGATTGCAACTCTACATATCTATAAGTGATGTACAAAGGATGAGAGTAAAAGGAGGGAGAAATTTGTCTATGCAAATGAAAATGAAAAAAATTGGGGTAGCAATACTCATACTTGACAAGATAGACTTCAAAATGAAGGCCATCACAAGAGACAATAAAGGTCACTTCATAACACTAATGGGATAGATCCAGCAAGAGCTTGCAACCATGAGAAACATATATGCATCCAATACAGTAGCACCTAAATATATTTTTAAAATAAAAAACACTTCTAGAGGACCTTAAGGGAGAAATTGATAGCAATACAATCATAGTAGGGGACTTTAAACCCTGCTGACTTCACTGGTTAGATCTTCCAGACAAAAACTTAACAAGGAGGAGAACAAGATGGCAGCAAAGGCAAACCCCATGCTGCCTCCCACAACCACATAAAAATTACAACTAAAATATGAAATAATCATAATTTCTAACTGCTAGAAATCTGGCTGAATGGAAGTCCAACAACTAGAGAAGTAAAGAAGAAAATACACAGAGACTGGTAGGAGGTGTAGAAGCCTGGAATGGGCTGTTCCAGCACCCACATGTGCCACTTTTTTTAATCCAGAGAGAGACCATCTCTGTGGAGGCTGCACAGAGGGGCAAGAGGTCCCAGCCCTACACCAGACACCCAGCTCAGGACCCCAGGGCTTAGAAAAGAAGTCACTGTAACTATGAGCAGTAAAAACCAGTGAGGATAGAGGCTACTAGGGACCAGCTGCTCTACTTAAAATGCCAGCATACAAACGGAACTTACAAGGTCTGCTTCTTCTGAGCTCCAGCGCCAGGGCAAGGATCTGAGGGACACAAACACATCCAAGGAGGAACTGGATCATCTGGCATTGGGCCAGGAACTTTGAGGCAGCTTTCTCCCAGACGGAGGTGCTTGCATGGGTCATCATTCCAATGTTGAGACCTTCTGGGTTGCAGGGCTGACTGGCAGCCATTTCTGTTTGCTCTGCCCTGGTTATTCCCTGAGACCCCGCCCCATCCAATTTGCAGCCTCACCCAACCTGAGGGCAGAGGATTTTGCATATAAATGGCCTATCCTTGCTCAGGATAATATCTGTCAAACAAGCTGCAGCTGGGTCAGGGAGCTACAGACATCAATAAAAGGCCCAAGACCTGGCATCAGCAGCAGCCTGCCTTGCTTAACAGCTGGGCCTCGTCTGGGCACTTCCAAAGCTGATACAAAGAGGAGGAATCTTCAGATATTTCTATAGCTCTTGTTGGGTGTCCCCAGGAAATGGCTGACTTTGCACCTCCCTGAATACCCAAAAGCCAGTGTGCCCAGTCAGAGTGAGACCATACCAGATTAAAACACATCCATAACACTCAAGGGGCAGACTCAGTGAGCACCAAAGCCCCACTGAACCAAGTCCTGCCCCATAAGGGTGTCTCCTGCATAGCAGTTCTCCCACTGTAGTTGTAGCTGGTCCTCATAGCCAATTGGCCTGGAGGTCAATTCCTCCCAGTGACACCAACAGTAATCAAAGCTCAACTACAACAAGACTTTCACACAGCCCACAAAGGGGTGCATCAAGAGTGTCCACCTCAGGTGATTGGGGAGGCTGAACCACTGGACCTTATAGGACATCTACTACAAAAGGCCACTGTCAACTCAAGGAGACATAATAGCTCATTTTCAATACATAGATACACATACAGGGGACTAGCTAAAATGTGGAAACAAAGAAACATGTCACAAATGGAAGAAAGCAAAAATATTGAATATAGAGTTCAAAATCACTGTTATAAGCTTACTCAAGAACCTTCTAGAAACCTTCAAGGGAGTTAGTGAGACTTTCAAGGATCTTAGTGAGAATGAGAGAGAAGGGGGGGGGACCAGTCAGAAATTAAGTATACACTGACTGAAATAAAGAATAATAGACAGAGATGCAATAGTAGTCTAGATCCGTGGTTGGCAAACTGAAGCTTGCAAGACACATGCAGCTCTTTGGCCCCTTGAGTGTGGCTCTTCCACAAAATACCATGGCCTGGGTGAGTCTATTTTGAAGAAGTGGTGTTAAAAGAAGTTTAAGTTTAAAAAATTTGGCTCTTAAAAGAAATTTCAACCATTATATTGTTGATATTTGGTTTTGTTGACTAATGAGTTTGCCGACCACTGGTTTAGATGATCCCAAGAATCAAATAAATGATTTGAAATATGAGAAAGCAAAAAACACCCAACCAGAAGAGAAAAAAACAAACAAACAGAAAAACACACACAATAGAATCCAAAAATATGAAAATAGTGTAAGGAGCCTCTGGGACAACTTCAAGGATACCAACATCCAAATTATGGGGGTGCCAGAAGAAGAGAGAGAGTAAAATATTGAAAACCTATTTGAAGAAATAATGACAGAAAACTTCCCCTGCCTTGTGAAAGAAATAGACTTACAAGTCCAAGAACCACAGAGAACCCAAACAAAAGGAATCCAAAGAGGACCACATCAAGACACATCATAATTAAAATTCTAAGGGTTGCCAAAACTAGTTTGGCTCAGTGGATAAAGTGTCAGCCTGCAGACTGAGGGGTCCCTGGTTTGATTCCGGTCAAGGGCATGTACGTTGGTTGTGGGCATATCCTCAGTGGGATGTGTGCAGGAGGCAGCTGATGGATGTTTCTAACTCTCTATCCCTCTCTCTTCTCTGTAAAAAATCAATAAAATACATTTTAAAAAATAAAAATAAATAAAATGCCAAGGGTTAAAGTCAAAGAATATTAAAAGCAGAAAGAGAAAGACAGTGAATTACCTATAAGGGAGTGCCCATACAACTGTCAACTGATTTCTTAACAGAAACTATGCAAGTCAAAAGGGAGTGATAAGAAACATTCAAAGTGATGAATAGCAAGGACCCACAACCAAAGCTATCATATAGAGTTGAAGGTCAGATAAGAAGTTTCACAGACAAGAAAAACTAAAGGAGTTCATCCCCAGCAAACCAGCATTATCTATATATTAGGGGCCCAGTGTAAAAATGTGTGCAGTTTGAAAGGAACTGTGGGCCATGAGGCTTCGGTAGGCACAGAGGTGGGTCTCAGCCCATCCTCTGTGCCCCTACTGCTGTGGCCCCTGGTCCCCTGTCTTCTGGCAACCGCACTCCCTCTGTTGCCACTCCCATGTGTTGATGGTGCCAGCCCCACTTGCACCTACTGACAGCATGGAACAATTGGGGCCAGCACCAGCAGTGGGTGCAAGAAGCAACTGCTGCCCCATTGGCCCCTGAGGAGCAGGGGCAGGTGGAGAAGCCCTCAGGGGCAATCAGGGCTGGCAGCTGCCTCTCATACCTACTGATGGTGCAGAGTGATCAGGATCAGTGTCGGGTACTGGAAGTGGGTGTGAGCAATGGCTCTAGCACTGGCCGCAGTGCAAGTGGGGCCAGCGCTAGTAGTAGGTGTGAGTGGGGCCCACGCTGGCAGCAGGTGCAAGCACTGGATAGGACTGCGACATGCGGGAGCAAAGAATTTTCAGTAACCACCATAAGCTTGCCCTGATGACATCGACTGGTGCCCTGCCTTGGTGTGGTGCCCCACTCACCTGTTTTACCATCCCGCCGCAGCCAATGTCCACCATGTTCCACACACACCTCCTGATGGTCAGTGCATGTCATAGTGACCAGTTGTTTGGTTATTCAGATTGTTCCGCCGTTTAGACTATTTGCATATTAGCCTTTTATTATCCTATATAATAAAGAGGGAATATGAAAATGGCAAATGGACCATCACTCCACCACAAGGATGGCAGCACACACAGCGGAGGCAGGGGTTTCCATAACACAAGATGGCTGCACCCACAACAGAGGCCAAGTTTCCATAAGGAGCCTTAATGAACAATCAGCACAGACCGGAGGCTGCGCCCCTCCCCCCGCCCTTGTGGGGCTTGACAGGGGACCTCAGGCCATGACCCCCACTCTGGCACCCAGTTGGAGAACCAGATGCTATGCCCCCTGCCTAGCAGGGCTTGACAGGAGGCCTCAAGATATGACCCCCACCTCAGTGCTGGACCAGGGGACCTAAGGCTGGTTCCCCTGCCCCAGCACCAGGCTGGGGACCTCAGGCTATGCCCCATGTCCTGGTGTCAGGATGGGGGACCTCAGGCCACAACCCCTGCCCAGAAGGCTTGGCGGGGGACCTCAAGGTGTGCCCCTTTCCCCAGGGTTGGGCCAGAGGACCTCAGGCTATGTCCCCTGCCCAGAGGGCCTTGATGGAGCACCTGAGGCTGAACCTCCCTTCCTGGCAGGGCTTAACAAGGGTGGGACTAGCCAGGTCTGGATCTAGCCCAATGGCAGGGGTCTGGATGGGTCTGGCTCTCACATGATTTTGAGGCACACATGGATGGGCGGGGACTTGACTCTGGGTCCCACAGCACACTCCAGAATCAGACAGGAGAAAGAATTTCATATACATTTTACTAATTTTCTTTCATCTCTGACACTATTATATAGAAAGGGCAAATATCAATATTGAAATATTTCCTCTAATTAATCCCCTTTTAATGTGCAGAAATTTTGGGCACAGGGCCACTAGTATAGAATATAAAAGGCTAAGTGACTGACCATGTGTCCATCTGACCGACCAGCATAAAAGACCAACTGGCATAAAGGATGGCATGCTTTATGTTATAGATGTGAAAGAGAGGTGAATATAAGTGTGAAGCCACACAAATATTTGTTAGATTACTATAGAAACATCACTGTCTGTCAATGCATCAAATGTTTTCACTTACAATTTTTGGCAATATGATCAAAAAGATCAATACTATTTTATAGCAATATGCTCATTAATGGTACAAAGTGACATAGTCACATTATTAAATAAACATCAAATTGTGATGCTTCAAATAAAACAAATCAAAAGTGTATGGAATTGTTGAATGACAAGCATCTTAAAGGCACAAAACATGGCCAAACACATTTACAATTCAATCTAAACAGTCAACGTTAATATTTGAAAATATTTCTAAACTGGAAGCCCAGTGCATGAAATTCATGCGGGGGGAGGAGGGGTTGCCCCTCAGCCCAGCCTACACCCTCTCCAATCTGGGACCCCTCGAGAGATGTCCAACTGCTCATTTCCCTGCTTGCCTGGTCCCCCCCAACTGCCCTCCCCTACTGATCCAGTCACCTCTAACTGCCATCCCCTGCCAGCCTCATAGTCCCTAACTTCTGTCCCCTGCTGTTCTGCCCCCCCCCCCGCAAACTGCTCTCCCTGGAGGCCTGGATCCCCCCAAACTACACTCTCCTCCAGGCCTGCCCCCCCCAACTTCCCTCACCTGCAGGCCTGGTCACCCCTAACTGCCCTCTCCTATAAGTATGGTCCCCCCTAGCTGCCCTTCCCTGCAGGCCCAGTCACCCCCAACTACCTCCTCTTACTGCCAGGTCACCCCTAACTGCCCTCCCCTGCAGGCTTGATCACCCCCAACTGCCCTCCCTTGCAGGCCTGCCCCTCCCCCAACTGCCCTTCCCTGGAGGCCCATTCACCCCCAACTTACCTCTCCTGCAAGCCTGATCCCCCCAACTGCCCTCCCCTGCTGGTCATCTTGTGGCAACCATCTTCTGTCCAATGGGGGCAGACCACATGGGGCAGCCATCTTGCATGTTAGAGTGATGGTCAATTTGCATATTGCTGTTGTATTAAATAGGATAAATTATATAATGTTTAATTTTTATTAAGGTATTATATCTGTACATATCTTACCATTGCCCCCCACCCCACTCCCATACATGCCCTCACCCCCCAATGTTTTGTATCCCTTGGTTATGCTTATATGCATATATATAAGTCCTTCTGTTGATCTCTTATCTCCCCCACCTCTCCCTAACCTTCCCCCTGTAATTTGACAGTCTGTTTGATGCTTTACTGCCTCTGTATTTATCTTTTTGTTCATCAGTTTATAATGTTCTTTATTATCCACAAATGAGTGAGATCATGTGGTATTTTTCTTTTATTAACTGGCTTATTTCACTTAGCATAATGTTCTCCAATTCCATCCAGGTTGATGCAAATTGTAAGAATTCCTTCTTTTATGGCAGCATAGTATTCCATTGTATAGACGTACCATAGTTTTCTGATCCAGTCATCTGCTGATCGGCACCTAGGCTGTTTCCAAATCTTAGCTATTGTAAATTGTGTTGCTATGAACATTGGGGTACATATATCCTTTCTAATTGGTGTTTCTAGTTTCTTGGGATATATTCCTAGAAGTGGGATCATTAGGTCCAATGGGAGTTCCATTTTCAGTTTTTTGAGGAAACTCCATACTGTTCTCCACAGTGGCTGCACCAGTCTGCATTCCCTCCAGCTGTGCATGAGGGTTCCTTTTTCTTCGCATCCTCGCCAACATTTGCCATTTGTTGATTTGTTGATGTTGGCCATTCTGACAGGTGTGAGGTGGTACCGTATTGTTTTGATTTGCATCTCTCGGATAACTAGTGACTTTGAGCATGTTTTTATGTGTCTCTTGGCCTTCTGTCTTCTTTGAAAAAGATTATATTTAGGTCCATTGCCCTTTTTTTTTTATTGGATCATTTATCTTTCTTTTATTAAATTGTATAAGCTGCCTATAGATGTTGGAGATTAAACTTTTACCAGTGATAACATTTGCAAATATGCTCACCCATACATTGGGCTTTCTTGTTTTATTGATGGTTTCTTTTGCTGTAAAAAAGCTTTTTATTTTGATGTAGTCCCATTTGTTTATTTCCTCTTTAGCTTCAATTTCCTTAGGGGCAGTATCAGTGAAGTTCTTTCGGCATATGTCTGAAATTTTGCTGAGTATGGATTCCTCTAGTATTTTTATGGTTACCCATCTTATGTTTAAGTCCTGTATCCATTTTGAGTTTATTTTTATGTATGGTGTAAGTTGGTGATCTATTTTCATTTTTTTTTGCATTTATCTGTCCAATTTTCCCAGCACCATTTATTGAAGAGACTGTCTTGACTTCATTGTATGTCCATACCTCCTTTGTCAAGTATTAATTGAGCATAGTGGTTTGGGTCAATATCTGGATTCTCTATTCTCTTCCATTGATCTATATGTCTATTCTTGTGCCAGTACCAGGCTGTTTTGAGAACAGTGGCTTTGTAATACAGCTTGAAATCTGGTATTGAGATCCCTCCTACTTTATTCTTCTTTCTCAGGATTGCTGTGGCTATTCGAGGTCTTTTTTTTATTCTAGATGAATTTTTGGAGAGTTCTTACTAGGTCTGTGAAATATGCCGTTGGTATTTTAATGGGGAGTGCATTGAATCTATAGATTGCTTTGAGTAGTATGGACATTTTAATGATGTTGATTCTACCAATCCATGAACATGGTATGTACTTCCATCTGTTTACGTCTTCCTCTATCTCTTTTATCAGTGTCCTGTAGTTTTCCACATACAGATCTTTTACCTCTTAGTTAAGTTTATTCCTAGGTATCTTAATTTTTTTTGGTGAGATGGTAAATGAGATTGCTTTTTTAGTCTCTATGTAAGTTCACTATTGGTGTAAAGAAATGCCATAGATTTCTTGGTGTTAATTTTGTATCCTGCTACATTGCCGAATTGATTTATTAAGTCTATTAGTTTTTTTTATGGAGTCTTTCAGGTTTTTTATGTACAATATCATGTCATCTGCAAATAAGGACAGTTTTACTTCTTCTTTTCCAATTTGGATGCCTTTTATTTCTTCTTCCTGTCTAATTGCAATGGCTAGTTCTTCCAGTATTATGTCAAACAGGAGTGGTGAGAGTGGGCATCGCTGTCTTGCTCCTGTTCTTAGGGTAAATGATTTTAGTTTTTGCCAATTGAGTATGATGTTAGCTGTGGGTTTATCATATATATCTTTTATTATGTTGAGGTATGATCCTTCTATTCCCACCTTGTTGAGAGTTTTTAAGAAGAAACAATGTTGGATTTTATCAAATGCTTTTTCTGCATCAATTGATATGACTACAGGATTTTTATCTATCAATTTGTTTATGTGATGTATCATGTTTATCGATTTGTGGATATTGTACCATCCTTGCATTCCTGGGATAAATCCTACTTAGTTATGGTATATGATCTTTCTAATGTACTGCTGGATCCGATTTGCTAGAATTTTGTTGAGGATTTTGGCATCTATGTTCATGAGGGATATTGGCCTATAATTCTCTTTCATTATGTTGTCTTTATCTGGTTTTGGTATGATGGTGAAGCTGGCTTCATAGAAGGAGCTTGGAAGTGTTCCTTCCTCCAGAATTTTTTTTAAATAGTCTGAGTAGTATAGGTTTTAGTTCTTCCTTGAATGTTTGCTAAACCTCTCCTGTGAAGCCATCTGGCCCTGGGCTTTTGTTTGCCGGAAGCTTTTTGATGACTGCTTCAATTTCTTCCATAGTTACTCACCTATTAAGCTGCTAGATTCTTCCTGATTGAGTTTTGGAAGGTTATATTTTTCTAGAAATATGTCTATTTCCTCCAGGTTGTCCAGTTTGTTGAAATAGAGTTGTTCATAGTATTTTTTAACTATCCTTTGTATTTCAGTGGGATCTGTTGTTATTTCACCTCTTCCATTTCTGATTTTGTTTATTTGGAACCTCTTTCTTTGATTTTTGATGAGCTTGGCTAGAGGTTCATCAGTCTTGTTTATCCTCTCAAAGAACCAGCTCTTGGTATTCTTGATCTTTTGTATTGTTTCTTTAGTCTCTATGTCATTTATCTCCGCTCTGATTTTTATTATTTCCTTCCTTCTGCTCACACTGGGCTTTTCTTGTTTCGATATTTCTAACTCTTTGAGTTGTAGGGTTAGGTAATTTATGACCATTGTTTCTTGTTTTTTGCAGTAGGCTTGTAGAGCTATGAACTTCCCTCTCAAGACTGCTTTTGCTGTGTCCCATAGATTTTGGATTGTTGTGTTTTCATTGTCATCTGTTGCCATGATGTTTTTTATTTCTTCCTTGATCTCTCTGGTTACCCAGTCATTGTTTAACAGCATACTCTTTAGTCTCCATGTGTTTAATTTCTTTGGATTGTTTTTATTGTAGTTGATTTCCAGTTTTATGTCACTGTGATATGAGAAGATGCTTGGTATGATTTCTATCTTCTTGAATTTGAAGAGACTTTGCCTATGTCCCAACATATGGTCTATCTTTGAAAATGACCCATGTGCATTTGAGAAGAATGTATATTCTGTGGATTTGGGGTGAAATGTTCTGAAAATGTCAATTAATTCCATCTGGTCTAGTGAGTCATTTAGGATTGATGTTTTTGTTGATTTTTTGTTTAGAGGATTTTTCCAATGGTGATAGTGGGGTATTAAAATCTCCTACTATGATTTTATTGCTGTCAATCTCTCCCTTGATATCCTCTGGGAGGTTTTTTTTTTATTATTATTATTCATTTGGGTGCTCCTGTATTGGGTGCATATATGTTTACCAGAGTTATTTCTTCTTGTTGGGTTGCTCCCTTTAGTATTATGAAGTGGCGTTCCTTATCTATTATTATGTCCTTCACTTTGAGATCTAATTTGTCAGATATATCAATAAATATTGCTACCTCAGTTTTTTTGTTTTTTTGTTTTTGTTTTTGTTTTGTTTTTTCATTTCCATTTGCTTGAAAAACGTTTTTCCATCCCTTCATCCTCAGTCTGTGTTTGTCTTTTTTTTCTGAGTTGGGTTTCTTGTAGACAGCAGATATTTGGGTCTTATTTTATTATCCAATCCGTTGCCCTATGTCTTTTGATTGGGGCATTTAATCCATTTACATTTAAAGTTATTATTGATAGGTACTTATTTGTCACCATTTTTATTCTTTACACCAGTGTTCCTTCTTTGCTTCCTATTTCTTTTCTTTTCTTTTTTTTATAGCAGACCCTTTAGCATTTCTTTCATTGCTGGTTTGGTGGTGATAAATTCCCTTAGTCCTTTTTTGTCTGTGGAGCTCCTGATTTCACTTTCAATTTTGATTGATAGCCTTGCTGGGTACACTATTCTTGGCTTCAGACTTTTCCTTTGCATGACTTTGTATATTTCATTCCATTCCCTTCTGGCCTGATGAGTTTCTGTGGAGAAATCACTTGCTAGTCTGATGGGATTTCCTTTGTATGTAACTTTCTGTCTCTCTCTGGCCACTTTTAACATTCTTTGTCATTGTTGTTTGCCAATTTAACTATAATGTGCCAAGGGTTCATTTTGCTTGGGACTCTGTGAGCTTCTTGGATTTATGTGGGGGTTTTTCTTCCCTATATCAGGGAAGTTTTCTGTCATTATTTCCTCAAATGGGTGTTCTATTCCTTGCTCAGTTTCCTTTCCTTCTGGAACCTTTATAATACGGATGTTGTTTTGTTTCCCCATAGTTCCCTTAGGCTCTCCTCCTGCTTTTTTTTTTTTTTTTTCTAGAAGCTGCTCTACTTGGTAATTTTTTCCCACCATGTCTTCTAGCTCACTGGTATGGTCCTCCATTTCTTCTGGTCTACTCTTGATGCTTTCTATTGAGTTATTTACAGCAGCTATGTCATTTTTCATTTCTTCTTGGTTCTTCTTCATTTCCTCTTGGTTCTTACTCATATTGTTAAATTTGTCTTCCATTCTTTTTTTTTTTTTAAATATATTTTATTGATTTTGTACAGAGAGGAAGGGAGAGAGATAGAGAGTTAGAAACATCAATGAGAGTGAGAGTCATCGATCAGCTGCCTCTTGCACACCCCCTACTGGGGATATGCCTGCAACCAAGGTACATGCCCTTGACTGGAATCGAACCCGGGACCTTTCAGTCCCCAAGCCGACACTCTATCCATTGAGCCAAACTGGTTTCAGCATGTCTTCCATTCTTTTCAGCCACCTGATGACCATTTATCTGAATTCTTTCTCTGATAGGTTGCTTTCCTCTATTTCATTTACTTCCTTTTCGGGTGATGCTTGCTTTTCTTTCATATGCAGGCTGTTTCTTTGTCTCCCCATGGCCTTTCTTCTCCAGATGTCTGGTTATGTAGTTCTCTCTCTCCTTTCATGGTGGAGTGAAGAACTCCTTTGAATCTGCATGTTTGCATCAATTGGGGTTTGGTGGTTGCTGCAGTTGTGGATTTGAGGCTTCCAATAAGATCCACTTTCCCCTTCAAGATGGTGCAGTTTCCACATCCAAGCCCGTAGCTCTGGGAGGGGATCCAGCAGCAGTGGAAGGTGCCTGGTAATGGGACCCTGTCCAGCAGTTCCCCACCTTTTCCTGGAGTTTAGTTGTCCCTTAACTTGCCAACAAACACTCCCCATGTGACCCTCAGCTGTTCTTTCTTTCTGCTCTGAGACAAGGCTTGGAACAAGTCTCTTTATTCCACCACCATTTTCTGAATCCCCTAAAACCCATTCCTCTGCACCGAGTGGAGTGGCAGAAAGACGAAAGCTTCAGGGTGGCCGCTTGTCCCACACCATGGCCAAGAGTCCGGCTAACCCGCAGCCAACTCTTCAGACGGCTGAGAAGTCAGCAGCCCTGCCACACAGCCCATAATGTTTAATTTTCTATATTTTTAAAATATTTATAAAAGTCATTAAATTAAAAAATGAATATTTATATGTGTGCATTACATATGATGCACACTTGCAATTTAAAAATAAATGTTTACTTATGCATGTGCTATATTTATAAAGCTCTCGCTGGTGCCAATCACATGCATGTGTTTCAATCTGTCATTGTCAATCTTAGATTTGGCTGTTTTAGTTGACATTCAACATAAACCACCTCTCAATTTATTCATCAGTTTTCAATAGCGGATACATTCTTTATCTTTTATTGTTATTTTATTATCTTTTAATATTAGTAGCAGTAGTATTATATTTTAACTAGAGGCCCTTTGCACAAGATTTGTGCACAAGGGGGGGGTGTCCCTCAGCCCAGCTTATACCCTCTCCAATCTGGTCCCCTTGAGGGATGTCTGACTGCCCATTTAGGTGGGATCAGGTCTAAACGTATAGTCAGACATCCCTTTCACAATCCAGGACTGCTGACTCCCAACTGCTCACCTTCCTGCCTTCCTGGTTGCCCCTAACCACTTCTGCCTGCCAGCTTGATCACCCACTGACCACTCCCCTGCCAGCCTGATTGATGCCTAACTGCTCCCCTGAAGGCCTGTTTGTCCCTAACTGCCCTCCCCGGCAGGCCTGGTCACCCCTAACTGCCCTCCCCTGCAGGCATGGTCCCTCCCAACTGCTCTCCCCTGCAGGCCCTGGGTCCCTCCCAACTGCCCTTCCCTTCAGCCCTGGTTGCCCCCAACTGCCCTCCCCTGCTGGCCATCTTGTGGTGCCCATATTGAGTCAACATAGGGGCAGGATCTTTGACCACATGGGGGCAGCCATCTTGTGTGTTGGAGTGATGGTCAATCTGCATATTACTCTTTTATTAGATAGGATAGAGGCCTGGTGCAAGGATGGGGGCCGGCTGGTTTGCCCTGAATTGTGTCCCAGATCAGGGTTTGGGTTCCCTTGGAACATGGGGCGGCCTGGACAAGGGGTCTCTGGTGGTTTGCAGGTCGGCCACACCCCCTGGCAACTCAAGTGGAACCTCTGATATCTGGGATTTATTTATCTTCTACAATTGAAACTTTGTAGCCTGTAGTGGTGCCAAGACTTCTGTTTGCTCCGTGGTGGCAGCCATTTTTGCTGGGATTTATGTATCTTCTATAATTGAAACTTTTTAGCCTTAAGCCAAGGCCTGGGTTGGCCTGGGTCAGCCTGGGTGTGCGGAAAGCTTGGCTTCCTCCATCACCTGGGGCAACCCTAGCCTCCTGCTTTTTCCAGCTTTGTGGCTGCCATCATTTGTTTGGATTTATATATCTTATATTATTGAAACTTTGTAGCCTTCAGTGGAGGCCTGGACCAGCAGGTGGAAAGCTTGGCTTCTGCCATTGCTGGGGAAACCCAAGCCTCCCTCCTGCTCTCTGTGGCCGTAGCCATCTTGGTTGGGTTTATTTGCATACTCGTACTGATTGGCTGATGGGTGTGACTTGTGGGCGTGGCTTGTTGGTATAACGGAGTGATGGTTAATTTGCATATTACTCTTTTATCAGATAGGATAATTTTGATTTGTTTTAAATATATATACATAGCAAATAATTTTATAATACTACTAGTGGCCCAGTTCATGAAATTCATGTACATTAAAAGGGGATTCATTAGAAGAAATATTTTATTATTGCTATTTGCCCTTTCTCTATAATAGAAGTGTCAGAGATGAAAGAAAATTAGTAAAATGCATATGAAAATCTTCCTCCTATTCGAGTCTGGGGTGCACCATGGGACCCAGAGTGAAGTCGTCCCCCCCCCCCCGCTCAAAAACCCACGTGCACCTCAAAATCGTGCAAGACCCAGACCCAGCTGGCCCCCCCATTGGGCTAGATCTAGACCCGGCAGATCACACCCTTGTCAAGTTCCACCGGGTTGGGGGCACAGCCTCAGGTCCCCAGCCTCAGGTCCCCCATCAAGCCTCACCAGGAGGGGAATGCAGCCTCAGTTCCTCTGTCAAGACCCACTGGGCAGGGGTCGTAGTCGGAGATCTCCTGTCTGAGGGCGAGAGGAGCAGCCTGAGGTCTCCTGGCCCAGCACTGGGGTGGGGGGCACACCTTGAGGTCCCTGATCAAGTTCCGCTGAGTGGGGGTGCAACCTGAGGTCCCCCATCCTGGCACCAGGGCAGGAGGAGCAGCCTGAGGTTTCCCATCAAGCCCATTGGGAGGGGGCATGGCCTGTAGTCCCCTGTCAAGCCTTGTTGAATGGGGACATGGCCGAGGTCCCCCAGCCTGGTGCCAGAGTGGGGGTTGCAACCTGAGGTTCCCTGTCAAGCCCCATTGGGAGAGGGGCATGGCCTGAAGTCACCCATCAAGCCCTGCCAGGTGGGGAGTGTGGATTGATGTCCCCCAGCCTGGTGCCAAGGTGTGGGGCACAGCCTGAGGTCGCCTGTCAAGCCCCATGGAGGTAGGGGGTGGGGCCACAGCCTCAGGTCCCTGCTGATTGCTTGTTAAGGCTCATTAGGGGAACTGGGCCTCCACTGTGGGTACAGCCATCTTGTGTTATGGAAACCCCATCTCTGCTGTGGGCACTGCCATCTTGTGTTATAGAAACCACTGCCTTAGCTGTGGGTGCTGCCATGTTTGTGGTGGAGAGACAATTTGCATATTCCCTCTTTATTATATAGATATTATATATAGTATGTGCACAGGTAATTTTTTTTGCAGTAACATAATTACCACACAAATCTTTCTTCTAATTCCCTAATATGAAATGTTGAAGGGTACTCTTTAAGGAGAGGAAGAAGAAAAAGATTTTTAAAAATGAACAAAAATAGCAACATATACATACCTATCAACAATTGAATATAAAAATCAAAATAAAGGAATAAGAAATTTAATGAACAGAATAAACTGATAAATAAAATTGAATCAGAGGCATGGAAATGGAACAGAATGACAATTCTCAGAGGGAAGGGGGAATGGGAAGGTAGGAAAAAATTAAAGATCTTATATGCATATATGCATTACCTATTGACAACGACACTAGGGTGGTGAAGGCCTGGGGTGAGGCAGGACCCTGGTGGAGGGGGCCTGTGGAGGATAAAAAAGAGGGATCTGTAATAATCTGAACAATAAAGTTTTTTAAAAAGCTACCCAGTAACAAAACTGAAAATCTGAAGAAAAAAAAAAAAGTATAACAAGGAAACTATAAATGACACACTGGATCAGATGGATTTAGTTGAAATTTATAGAACATTTCACCTCAAAGCTGCAGAATGTACATTCTCAAGAACACATGGTACATTTTCAAAGATAGACAACATGTTAGAGCACAAAGAAAGTATAAACAAGTTTAAGAAGACTGAAATCATATCAATATTGAAATCAGATAACAATGAAATGAAACTATAAATCAACTACAATAAAAACACACAAAAACATTCAAACATGTGAAGGCTAAATAGCATTTTATTAAGCAATGAATGGGTTACCAATGAGGTCAAGAAAGAAATAAAAAACTTCAAGAAAATTAACAAACAACAGCCCCAAATCTTTGGGATATAGCAAAAGCAATCCTGAGAGGGAAATTCATTGCACTACAGGCCACCTAAAAAAAAAAAAAAAAAAAGAAAGAAAGAAAAGAAAAAAGAATTACGAACTATTTAATCCTACAACTAAAAGAATTAGAAAGAGAACAAGAAAAGCCCAGAGTTAGTAGAAGGAAGGAAATAATAAAGATTAGAGCAGAAATAAATGACATAGAGCCTAAATAAGATACAAAAAGTCAATGAAACCAAGAGCTAGTTCTTTTAAAGGATGAACAAATTTGATGAACCATTAGTAAGACTCATCAAGAAACAAAGAGAGAGGACCCAAATAAATAAAATCAGAAATAAAAGCAAAGAAACCACTGACACCACAGAAATACAAAGGATTGTAAGAAAATATGATGGCTCTGGCTGGTTTGGCTCAGTGGATAGAGCATCAGCCTGTGGACTGAAGGGCCCAGGTTCAATTCCAGTCAAGGGCACATGCATGGTTACAGCTCAGTCCCCACTGAGAGGGCATGCAGGAGGCAGTTGATCAATGATTGTCTCTCTCTCTCTCCCTTTCCCTTTCTCTCTGAAATAAGTAAAAAAAAAAAAAAAAAAAAAAAAAAAAAAAAAAAAAAAAAAAAAAAATTAAGAAAACACTATGAACAACTATATGCCAGCAAGCTGGACAATATGAATGAAATGGGAAAATTCCTAGAAAAATAAAATTTTCCAAAACTGAATCAGGAAAAATCAGAAAACCTGGATAGGCCAATAACAACTGATGAAATAGAAGCAGTAAGAAAAATCTTCCAGCAAACAAAAGGCCTGGTCTGAACGGCTTCACAGGAGAGTTTCACCAAACCTTCAATGAGCAACTAACACTTATGCTCCTCAAACAATTAGAAAAAATAAAAATGGAAGGAACACTTCTAAGCTGTTTTTATGAGGCCAGCATTATCATAATTCCAAAACCAGATAAAGACACTACAAAGAGCCCTAGTCAGTTTGGCTCAGTGGATAGAGCATTGGCCTGTGGACTAAAGGGTCCCGGGTTTGATTCTGGTCAAGGGCACATGCCCGGTTGCAGGCTCAATGCCTAGTAGGAGATGTGCAGGAGGCAACCAATCATTGATTCTCTCTCATACTGATGTTTCTCTCTCTCACTTTCTCCATTCCTCTCTGAAATCAATAAAAATATTTTTTTTAAAAGACACTACAAAGAAAGAGAACTACAGGCCAATATCCCAGATGAACATAGATGGTAAAATCCTCAACAAAATTCTAGCAAATAGGATCCAGCAATACATTACATTACAAAGATCATACACCATGACCAAGTGGGATTTATTCCAGGGATGCAAGGCTGGTACAATATCCACGAATCAATAAATGTGATACATCACATTAAAAAATGAGAGACAAAAATCACATAATCATATCAACTAATGCAGAAAAGGCATTTGACAACCAGACAAGAAGAACAAATAAAAGGCATCCAAATTGGAAAATAAGTAAAATTGTCATTATTTGCAGATGACATGATATTGTACATAGAAAACCCTAAAGACCCCATCAAAAAAATACTAGAATTAATAAATAAATTCGGCAATGTAACAGGATATAAAATTAACACTCAGAAATCAATTGGCATTTTTATATACCAATAATGAACTCTCATAAAGAGAAATTTAAAAAGCAATTCCATTTACCATTGCAAGAAAAAAATTAAGACACTTAGGAAAAAAATTTAACCAAGGAGATAAAGGACCTATACTCAGAAAATTACAGGATGCTGACAAAAGAGCTAGAGGAAGACATAAACAAATGGAAGTATATACCGTATTCATGGATTGGTAGAATCAACATCATTAAAATGTCCATACTACCGAAAGAAATCTATAGATTCAATGCACTCCCCATTAAAATACCAATGGCATATTTCACAGACCTAGAACAAACTCTCCTAAATAAGTAAAAATCATATGGAATTAAAAAAGACCCCAAATATCTACAGCAATCCTGAGAAAGAAAAACTAAGTTGGAGGGATCACAATACCAGATATCAAGCTATACTATAAAGCCACTGCTCTCAAAACTGCCTGGTACTGGCACAAGAACAGACATATAGACCAATGAAACAGATCAGAGAACCCAGAAATTGACCCAAGTCATTATGCTCAATTAATATTTGACAAAGGAAGGAAGAGCATACAATGGCATCAACACAGTTTCTTCAATAAATGGTGTTTGGGAAATTGGACAGATACATGCAAAAAAAAAAAAAATGAAACTAGACCACCTAATTACACCATATACAAAAATAAACTCAAAATGGATAGACTTAAATATAAGATGGGAAACCACAAAAGTCTTAAAGAAGCAATAGGCAGCGAAATAGCAGACATATATCCCATTGTGTAGTATTGCTAGGGCAATATCTTTACTGCCACAGCTCCTAGGCCAATGGAGACTAAGGAGAAAATGAACAAATGGGACTACATAAAAATAAAAAGCTTCTGCACAGCAAAAGAAACCATAAACAAAACAACAGGAAATCCTTCTGCATGGGAGAACATATTTGCCAATTTTATATCCGAGAAGGGCCTAATCTCCAACATTTATAGAGAATTCATACAACTTAACAAAAGGAAGATAAACAACCCAATAAAAAAATGGGCAATGGACCTAAACAGATACTTTTTGAAAGAAGACAGAAGGAAGGCCAAGAGATATATGAAAACATGCTCAAAGTCACTAATCATCTGAGAGATGCAAATCAAAACAACAGTAAGATATCACCTCACTCCTGTCAGAATGGCTATCATCAACAGATCAACAAAGGAAAAGTCCTGGTGAGGACGTGGAGAAAAAAGAACCTTCTTGGACTGCTGGTGGGAATGCAAAGTGGTGTAGCCACTGTGGAAAACATTATAGAATTTTCTCAAAAAATTAAAAATGGAACTCCCATTTGACCCAGTAATCCTACTTCTAGTAATATATGCCAGGAAAACAGAAACACTAATCAGAAAGGATATATGCACCCCTATGTTCATAGCAGCACAATCTATAATAGCAAGATTTGGAAACAGCCTAGGTGCCCATCAGCAGATGAGTGGATTAAAAACCGGTAGTACATCTACACAATGGAATACTATGCTGCTGTAAAAAAAAAAAAAAAAGGAATTCTTACCGTTTTCAACAGCATGGATGGAACTGGAGAGCATTATGCTAAGTGACATAAGCCAGTCAGAGCAAGATAAATATTACATGATCTCACTCATTTATTGAATATAATGAACAACATAAACTTATGAACAAAAACAGATCCAGAGACAGGGAAGCGTTGATCAGATACTCAAACCTCAGAGGGAAGGTGGGGTGGGGAGTAAGAGATCAAACAAAGGACTTGTATGCATGCATAATAGAATAACCCATGGACACAGACACTAGGGAGTGAGGGCATGTGCTGGGGGAGTGGGAGCGGATAGAGAGAAGTCAATGGGGAAAAAAGAAGACATATGTAATACATAAAGAATTTAAATTAAAGAAATAAAATAAAATACCAATGGCATATTTCACAGACCTAGAACAAACACTCCAAAAATTTATATGGAATTAAAAAAGACCCTGAATAGCTTCAGCAATCTTGGGAAAGAAGAACAAGTTGGAGGAATCACAATACCACATATCAAAGTAGACCACAAAGCCACCATTCTCAAAACAGCCTAGAACAGGCATACAGATCAATGGAACAGAACAAACAAACAAAAAAATTGACCCAAGCCACTAATGAACCAAATAAACTTATAATCAAAAAGAGACCCAGAGTCATAATAGTATGAACGGACTATGGAACTTCAGAGGGAAGGCAAGGGAGAGTGGGTTGGAAGAAATCAACCAGTGAACTTGTATGTATCTATGCATAACCCGTGGACATGGACAATGGAGTGGTGAGGGCCTCGGGGAAAAGGGGAGGATGGGAGTGGGCTGGAAGAGGTTAAAGGTGGAGGGAAGGAGGACCTATGTAATACTTTCAACATTAAAGCTTTAAAAAAATGGATTGAAGACATGAATATAAGATATCAAACTCCTAGAAGAAAATATAAGCAACTCCTAAAAGAAAACATAAGCAGTAAGCTCCTTGACATCTGTCTTGGTTATGATTTTTTTGATTTGACACTAAAAGCAAAGGTAAATAAAGCAAAAATAAGCAAATGGGGCTACATCAAACTAAAAAGCTTCTACACTGCAAAGAAACCATCTACAAAATGAAAAGGCAACCTACTGAATGGGAGAATATTTGAAAATTACATATTTAATAAGAAGTTAATATCCAAAATATATATATATTTTTAAAAACTCATACAACTCAATACATCCCATTAAAAATGGGCTCAGATGCCCTAGCCAGTTTGGCTCAATGGGTAGAGCATTTGCCTGTGGACTAAAGAGTTCGATTCCAGTCGTGGGCACATGCAACCTCATAAATATCAGTGAAATGCAAATAAAAATCACAATGAGATATCACCTCATTTTGTTAGAATGTCTATTATCAAAAAGAGAAGTGAAAACAAGTGTTAGCCAGTATGTGTTGAAAAGGGAACCCTCACCATTGAGTGAGGCTGTGTCGCGTAACCTAATGTCGGAGTGACAGTTGGATGCAGGCGCGGTACTGCGGGTCCCTATTGCTGCAGCCGCTTGTCAGTGTGATGAAGATTGGCACCCAGGCCATAGAACCTGTTCCTCACCATCTGCTCTTTACCGGGACATGCAGCTCTGCTCTGCTAGTTGCTCAGATACCATTTGCTTTTTGTTTTTTTAATTTATATTCGTATTACTTTTTTATTTTTTTTACAATTTAATTTCAATAGTATTTTTATATTTTACAGTTTTATTTCACCCCCTTACATTTTAGGTTATTAATTATACAGCTTGAATTTTTATTAATTAATTTTTTTCTTAAGGTATCACATATTTGTCCTCAACCCCCCACCCTCACTCATGCCCCCACGTCCCTATTGTCCTTGACCACTGGTTAGGCTCATATGTGTGTCAACTAAAGGACTTAAGTGCACAGATATGAGCCTAACCATTTGCTTTTGACTCAGGATGATTTGATGTCTTATAATAAACTTAACCATGACATTGGCTACACAGACATTAAGCATAGACAGTTATCAAGATGGGCAACAAATACAAGTACCCTGTTTCCCCAAAAATAAGACAGGGTCTTATATTAATTTTTTCTCCCAAAGTTGCGCTAGGTCTTATTTTCAGAGGATGTCTTATTTTGGGGGAAACACGGTAGTAACAGAGTTAAAAACAGAGCAAGATCCCAACTGCTCTGAACCTGATGTGGAAGGAGTGAGCCCTTCCCCTGTGGGGTCCCAGACACTGATGGATGAAGATAAGCAGGCCATTTATAGGCATCCACTGTTTCCATTATTAGCTTTGGTGTTTGAAAAATGTGAGCAATCCACCCAGGGCTCAGAAGGCACACCTTCTGCCAGTTTTGATGTGGACATTGAACATTTTGTAAGGAGCAATCGAAGGAATGAAAACCCTTCTTTTGTGAAGATCCAGAAACTGACAATTGAATGGTCAAAGCAATCCGAGTTTTACGTATTCAACTTCTTGAGCTGGAAAAGGTTAACGAACTCTGCAAAGATTTCTGCAGTCAATATATTGCTTGTCTAAAAACGAAAATGAACAGTGAAACTCTCTTAAGTAGAGAATCTGGAAGCCCGTACTCCCCTGTCCAGTCCCAGCAGATTCAAAGTGCCAACTTAGGCACTCTCAGCCCCCAAGGAATTGTGGTGCCTGTATCCACGCTGCAACAGGGGGATGTAACTATGGCAACAGTGGCAGGTGGTACAGTTTATCAGCCTGTTACAGTCACCACTCCTCAAGGCCAAGTAGTGACACTGGCGTTGTCACCTGGGACAATCAAGATCCAGAACTCGCAGCTTCAGTTAAAGTTAAACCAAGATTTGAGCATCTTGCATCAAGACAATGGCTCATCCAAGAACAAGAGGGGAGTTGTGCCAAAGCATGCCACCAGTGTGATGCGGTCCTGGGTCTTTCAGCACATAGGGCATCCCTACCCAACAGAAGATGAGAAAAAAAACAGATTGCTGCTCAGACAAATTTGACACTATTCCAAGTTAACAACTGGTTCATCAATGCTAGAAGATGAATTCTTCAGCCGATGTTTGATTCTACTTGTTCAGAAACTCCAAAAACAAAGAAGAAAACTGCTCAGAACAGACCAGTTCAGAGGTTTTGGCCTGACTCCATTGCATCCGGAGCCACACAGCCACCACCCAATAGGCTCACCATGTCAGAAGGAGCTGTTGTGACGATCACCACGCCCGTGAGCATGGACATGGACAGCCTCAAGTCTCTGTCCTCAGACGGCGCTACCCTGGCCATGCAGCAGGTCATGATGGCGGAGCAGAGTGACGACAAGCAAATAATGTAAATAAATAATGTAATTAATTAATGTAATTAATGTACACCATGGTGACTATAATACTGTATTGTACATTTGAAAGTTGCCGAAAGAGCAAATCTTAAAAATTATCGTCACAAGAAAAAAATTTTGTGATTATGTTACATGACAGATGTTAACTAGACTTATTGTGGTGATCACTTTGCAATATATAAAAATATAAAATCATTATGTTGTATACCTGAAACTAATATAGTGTTGTGTGTCAATTATAATCTCAAATAAAAAAAAAGATTCTGGTATCCTCTGGTTGTCTTTTTATTGTTTTTGCGTAATTAGTCAAGGCTCGTGTCCTCTAAAAATGGTATAATTGTCCAGGAAGTGGTGCTTGAAGATGTCATAAATTTCAGAAAAATGGCCACTAGTATGGAAGATATCAGAGTCTCAACTCTGTCACTTCCAAGCTGTTTGACCTTAATCAAAATCCTTTACTGCTATCAGCTTTGGTATCTTCATTTCTAAAATGAACTTAATGTCTTCTCTACCACACACAATTGTTGTAAGGATTAAAGTGTAGTAGCATATTATTAGGATTAGCACTCTCATGCTGCAGGTAAATTCCCATTTTGTAGGCCACTACGTGTGTACTTTAACACTGGTGTCCTCTCAGTGCCTATGATGGGTATCTGCTGAAAGCCACCTTTGAAAGAAACTGAGTTCAGAGGCCACACTCAGGGATGGTTCAGGCTCCAGGTAGAGAGAGGTTGAGTCAGGGGTATGTGTATGGCACTAAATCTCAGAAAGGGAGATTTGAAAACTGTGTGCTCAAATCTTAGAATTGGAACTCAAAACTGATCAATGTTGTTGTCTTTCATGTCTTTCAGGTGCATGATGACTGTAGGCGTTGGTTTTCCAAGGAATGTTGGTTTGGGCGCCACCGAAATTCCATCATTCCTCCAACCGCCCTAACCGACCCACGAGGGGATGGTGAGTAGTTTAACTTTAATCTCAGAAATATACTGGGGAGGAAGGGGAGGTGAAAAGATTGGAGAAAAGGACTGTAATTAAATTATTCTCCTCAGCCAGTCAAATATTTCTGAGGAGTAGGAATGTGCATATGTGTAGAGATAATTCATTTCTCTTAAGACCTTTGGGATGGTGAATGTTGATATTTATGGTGTATATGTATGTGGGTATATTCTCTGTAGTCTCTGTCACATCAGCCTATGCAAAAGCAATCTTGTGGACATAAGTATTTACCTGGTTATGAATCTGCCTAACATTGCTACATTTCAATCTACATTGCTACCCAATTTTAATCAAATTGTTCAAAAGATTCTCTGGACAAACTTGGCCTTGCTCAAATGCAGATGCTCCTAACTCTGGAGAAATGCTAAATGGGGTTGCCAGTGTTTCTGTTTTCTTGGGATATATTCATAGAAGTGGGATTACTGGGTGAAATGGAAGTTCCATTTTTAATTTTTTGAGGAAACACCATACTGTTTTCCACAGTTGCTGCACCATTCTGCATTTCCTCCAGCAGTGTACTAAGGTTCCTTTTCCCCGCATCCTCGCCATTACTTTGTGTTTGTTGATTTGTTGATGATAGCCATTCTGACAGGATGTGAGATGGTACCTCACTGTTGTTTTGATTTGCATCTCTCAGATGATTAGTGACTTTGAGCATGTTTTCATATGTCTCTTGGCTTTCTGTATGTCCTCTTTCAATAAGTGCCCATTTTCTTATTGGGTTGTTTATCTTCCTTTTGTTAAGTTGTATGAGTTCCATGAAAATGTTGGAGATTGGGCCCTTCTCGGATATAACATTGGCAAATATGTTCTCCTATGCAGTGGGTTTTCCTGTTGTTTTGTTTATGGTTTCTTTTGCTATGCAGAAGCTTTTTATTTTTATGTAGTCCCATTTGTTCATTTTTTCCTTAGTCTCCATTGCCCTAGGAGCTGTGGCAGTAAAGATATTGCTATGACATATGTCTGATGTTTTGCTGCCTGTGGATTCTTCTAAGATTTTTATGGTTTCCTGCCTTATGCTTAAGTCCTTTATCCATTTTGAGTTTATTTTTGTGTATGGTGTAATTTGGTGGTCTAGTTTCATTTTTTGCATGTATCTGTCCAATTTTTCCAACACCATTTATTGAAGAAACTGTTTTGATGCCACTGTATGCTCTTCCTTCGTCAAATATTAATTGAGCATAATGGCTTGTGTTGATCTCTGGGTTCTCCAATCTGTTCCATTGGTCTATATGTCTGTTCTTGTGCCAGTACCAGGCAGTTTTGAAAACAGTGGCCTTGTAATACAGCTTGATATCTTGTATTGTGATCCCTCCAAGTTTGTTCTTTCTCATGATTGCTGTGGCTATTCAGGGTCTTTTTTAGCCCATGTGAATTTCTGGAGAGTTTGTTCTAGGTCTGTGAAATATGCCATTGGTATTTCATTTCTTTTCTTTTTTTATTAAGGTATTATATGTGTACATATCTTTCCATTGCCCCCCCCCACGCCCATACATGCCCTTACCCTCCCCCAGAGTTTTTCATCCATTGGTTTTGCTTATATGCATGCATACAAGTCCTTCGGTTGATCTCTTATCTCCCCCATATCTCCCTATCCTCCCCGCTGTAATTTGACATTGGTATTTTAATGGGGATTGCATTGAATCTATAGATTGCTTTGGGAAGTATGGACATTTTAATGATGTTGATCCTACCCATTATATCTGGCCCTTATTACTTCTTTGACCTCATCTTCTGCTGCCCTCCCCCTTACTCACTCAACATCAGGCTTGCTATTTTCTTCACTGGTCGTCAGACACTTCACAGTCTCTCTTCTCTGGGTCTTAGCATTTATTTTTCATCCCCACCCACCAAAAAATATCTTCTTCCAGATATATGCATTCTTCACTTTATGCAAGTCCCATCTCATATGTTACCTCCTCCGCAGGAAAGCTATCCTTGACCACCTGTCTAAAACAACACCCCTTCCAGTCTCCATTCCCTTTTTCTACTTAGTTTACTTCATATCACATTATTTTTTTATATTTATGTGTTATGATCTGTCTACCTCCAGTAGAATACAAGTTCCACTTTTGCTATCTTGTTTTCCACTGTATTCTCAGAATATAACAAGGACGAGCACAGAGAATGCCCACAATACATATTTTTTAAATAAATGAATTAATGTTTTAACTACTATTGTGTTAACATATTGCCTTTTGTTTAAATTTTGTATATACATTGTATATCAAGAAAACTCTTTTTAAAAAGTGTTTGCAAAATTTAATATTAAGTTATATTAAGTTATATCTTGTTTCCATTTCAATAACCCTGTTCTTTTTTTCTTCTTTTTCTCTTTCTATCAGGCCAGTTAGCAGTATCTTCAGACTACTGGAATCTTGATTGGTCATCAGCCTGTTCATGCCCCCTTCTCATCTTCATCAACTCGAAAAGTGGCGATCATCAGGGAGTAATCTTCCTCAGAAAATTTAAGCAATACCTGAATCCATCTCAAGTGTTTGACCTGTCGAAGGGTGGACCTGAAGCCGGGTAAGTATGGCATAAGGGATATAGTGGGGCTTTGCCTTTTACACATTCTAGAGTAGGATAGGCTTCTTGGAATTAGTTCTAGTATCTGGGCAGGAAATACCTATTTTCTGAAGTCAGGACACAGACACATAATTCCAGAGTATTTGGGGTTGACTGGTATTTTGGAGGAATCCTTTCAAGCCCATATCCTGCTCTCAGATTTGCTCCACCTTTTCTGGTTAAAAGAAGCAAAACTGTGTCCTTACCTCAAAGGAGGCAAATGGATATTGCTGTCCATCTTTCCTGTCATTCATCCCTCCCCTCTCCAATGGGGCCAAAGTTATATCTCTACTACAGGCCTTTTTTATTTGAGGACTATCTGGCTATTCAGCTCTGGCTTCAGTGAGCCCATTGGCCACCATGTGAGACACTCTTCTTGGACCTCAGCAGGTAGTCTTAGCTAGGTTACTAGTAGCTTCTAGAGCAAGGTTTGGCATAGGATTAGTATGGGTTAAGGCAAGGCCTGATTTCCAGGACTGCCTATGGGAGCATTGCCTGTAACTTTAGGAAAGCATAGAGATAGTGGCTAAGGGAAAGAAAGATGTAGCTTGTTAGCAGGGTAAAGAAGAAACAGTCCTTGGGCCCTTTGTAGGAAACATTATAGGAAAGAGTTGTAAAACCCAACAGTCCATTAAATGTTTCCCTTTTCTCCTTTTTCTTCCAGGCTGTCCATGTTCAAGAACTTTGTTCGCTTTCGCATTGTCGTTTGTGGTGGAGATGGCAGTGTGAGCTGGGTCTTATCTCTGATTGATGCCTTAGGATTGCATGAAAGGGTGAGTCTCTAGCTGACTCAGTTTACCCATTGCTAGGAATACTGGGGTGTGAAGCTTCTCATCCCAAAAAGTCCTTAGTCTTCACTCTCCCTGTCTGTAAAATACATGTTTCCCATTGGTTTCATACTTAGCCTGACTGGTAGATTTCCAAACTAAGCCTGCTCACCTAGAGCAGTGGTCGGCAAACTCATTAGTCAACAGAGGCAAATATCAACAGTACAATGATTGACATTTCTTCTGAGAGCCACATTTTTTAAACTTAAACTTCTTCTAATGCCACTTCTTCAAAATAGACTAGCCCAGGCTGTGGTATTTTGTGGAAGAGCCACACTCAAGGGGCCAAAGAGGCGCATGTGGCTCGTGAGCCGCAGTTTGCCGACCACGGATCTAGATAATTTTCTGGTTGTCTACCTATGGATAGAGAAATGAGGGAGTTATCAGGAAAACAATGACCCAAAATGAAGATTTGAAGGGGAGGAGAACAAATAAAAAAGAAGTGGCCTCAGGCAATGTTCAGCCCCTAATTTCTTCCATTTTCTTCCTTGAGTCTCAAGAGTAGCAGAAACTTTCCTCTACCTCTCCCCCCTTTTCCCTAAGCAACACTCTGCTCTTCTGAATCCCGTAGCTTTTTCTCTTAAGACACCTTATGTCTTTGGCCCAGCCTAAATAGAAATCTGTGACTATATTTTTCTTTTATAAACATAGCTATACATATTTGGTATATTCCATCAACTTTTCCCTTTACCGGGTAGGCTCTGTATGGCCAAGAGTGGGGCTCAACCCCTTTGGGAAAATTTCACTCAATTTCAAACATCTTCCTAACATAATTCCCCAAATCATAAATCCCTTATTGCCACTGGCTTTGAGATCACCATCTTTCCCAAAGAGTGCCTTCTGTGTTCTTTTATGGGTGACTCTTCATAGTTCTGTCTGAAAAGGGTACCTGGTTTTGTTTTTGCAGTGTCAGCTGGCAGTCATCCCGCTTGGAACCGGCAATGATCTGGCCCGTGTCCTAGGCTGGGGTGCGTTCTGGAACAAAAACAAGTCGCCTCTGGACATCCTCAACAGAGTGGAACAGGCCAGTGTGAGGATTCTAGACAGGTGAGTGGCTGAAAGATCAGGCTATTGTGCCTTTCCCAGTTGTACACTAGTTATTTCATTACATCACTTCAATCAGGAATGCTTTCATCTCCCTCATAGAGCCTTTATGTCCTCAGTTTGGGAGGTAGAGGGCTTGGCTATTAGGAAACTATGGCCTACTATGTATCCTTCAAACATCACTGAAGCCCTTCATCAACTCAAAATATCCTAAAGAAATATCCCTGTGGGTAAATTTCAAGGGTTCTGTGAACCTTCTTTAAATTGTATAGCTATGTAAGCACATTTTTTTTCCATGGGGAAGTATCCATCTCTCTATTCTAGAATAGTATAGAAACTATTTTACACTTTCATTAAGTTATCAAAGAAACTTAAAAAAATGAGAGTTCATACACAATTAGCCTAAACTGTCTATGCTTTACTGAATATAGAGTATTGCCATCTTATCTTCTGATAAGAAAGGCTTTCTATGCTGGGGCATAGTATTTGATATATGATTTCCCCTGAGGATATCCTGGGTGCTTTATCAAGATACCAAGCCAGGGCCTATCACAAAGATTCTTGTTCAGTGGGTCTTGAATAGGGTCTGATATGGGTATTTTATAAAAGCACTTCAGGTGATCTTGATATTTACCTCTGGTTAAGAAACACTGCTTTCTGAGAACCCTATGATGGAATTCCTTCCATCACACTGTTCTAGAGAAGCCATGAGGACCCCCTTACCTTGTGGTATATTTTGATGTCAGGTCACCTGAGATAGCTTGGGCATCCCCTACATCTCTCCCCAACACATAAACACATAAATATCTGCCTGTGATGAAACAGAGTCCTAAATATCTGTCTGTCTGTCTTTGAACTTCATTTCAGATGGAGTGTAATGATTCGTGAGACTCCCAGACAAACCCCGTTGCTAAGAGGGCAAGTTGAAATGGATATACCCCGATTTGAGGTAAGTACTACCCAGCTGTATTTCAGGCCAATATCTTTATTGCACAGTGAAATAATAGGCAAAACCCAGAGAGAAGTTATTGTATTTTCTATGAGCTTGATGAGAATGAGATCATTGAAAATTAGGGACATGTCAATCAGCAACTATTTACAAAAAATGGTGATAGGTACTGTGGGCATAATTCATTCAGCCATTTACTAATACTCATTCATCCACTCAAAATAGGTATGGAAACTATGAATTAATTATGAAGTGTGAGATACTGTTCTAGAAGCTGTTTTTATATGCTAGTTGTTAAAGAAGAATAACAGTCCATGCTGTCATAGAACTAATAGTTGCAGTGGTAGAAAAAAATTATTAATTAGTATGAGTTTTAGTATATAAAGAAGTAGCAAGGGTGGTAACACCCAGTAGGTGTACGTAAGCCAGTCTTGGGGAAATCAGGGAAAGCTTCTCAAAATAACTACCATTTCAGAAGATATTTAAGGACCAGAGTTAACCAGGATAGTGGGAAAGAGGAGGCCTCTTCCAAATTGATGGAACAGTGTGTGTTGTTCCAAAGGCAAGAGAGAGCATGGAATAGTCACACAACTGAAATGCATTCATAATGGCTGAGGCATATGGGGCCAAGGCATATACAGGAAGTTCTACTAAAGATGAAACTGGAGAAGTAATCAGGAGCAGGCCAGGAAGAACATGGTAAACAATGGTAGGAAATTTGAACTTTTATCCTAAAAACAATGAGAATTATAGAAGATTTTTTTACCTTATTAGCAAATTTTTCAAACACATAGAAAGTGTTAAATGGTAGATTCTACCATTAATATTTTACTATACTTTATCACAAATCTATCCATTTTGTTATCTAATAGAAAGGTTTTAAGCAGGGGAGTTCCATGGTAGGTAGAGAAACAATTGGAGGAATAAAGATTAGAAGAAAGGAGAAAGACAGAAGATGTTGTAATTGTCTAGATAAAAGATAATGATGATTTTTACTTGTGAGATAAGAAGAAGCGGAACTCACTTAAGATATATTAAAGATATAGGCTCATCAGGACTTGGTAGATGCAGTTGTAGTTAAAATTATAGACTCAAGGGCTAGACTATCTGGAATTGAATCCTGATTCTTCTACTTATCAGATACCCCTTTTCCTATGCCTCAGTTATCTGTTCTGTGAAACTGGGATAATAATACTTATTATAAGGACTACATGAAAATATATATATATATATAGCTTAGAACAGAGCCTGGCACATAGTAAGTGCTATATAAATAGATGCTATTATTTTCAACTAGAGACCTGGTGCACAAAATTTGTGCATGGGTAGGGGGTCCCTCAGCCCAACCTGCACCCTCTCCAGGAGTCCTTAGGGAATGTCCTACTGATGATGGCTTAGGCCCACTCCCCATGGTTCTCTGCTCTCTACGGGGCCTGCTGGCTCCACACCATGGCGATGGGCAAGAAGGCCCTGCTGGGTGCTTCCTGCAGGCTCACTTGCTTGCTCACGGGTCACTGCAGCTATGGCCAAGCAGGCCCTGCTATCTGCTGTCAACCTACATGCCACCCTTACCTCCCAAGGCCAGCAATGATCCTAGGAGGCTGTGGGCTTGGTGCCAATTCCTGGGACCCAGGCCACTTGGCACCACCCACCCCTGGCCACTTGGCACCTATGTATGCAAATTAACCAACCATCTTTGTTGGGTTAATTTGCATACTCATTTCTGATTGGCTGGTGGGCATTGTGGAGGTATGGTCAATTTGCATCTTTCTTTTTTATTAGTGTAGATAATAATAAAAGTATAATATGCTAATTAGACTGGATGTCCTTCCAGACTTCCTTCCTTCCATACAAAGCCATGGTGGGCAGAGGCTGAGGCAGAGGCAGCCACCATGGCAGCAGTGGCCAAGTCCTTCCACTAATTTTGTGCATTAGGCCTCCAGTTACTAGTATTATTATATAAGAGGATATAATCTGGTACTGGGGAAATGTGGGTTCCAATCCCAGATCTAGTATTTACTATCTATGTAATATGAGATTGTTCATTTGAAACAAGGAATAAATATTATCACCTTTATATGAGTTTTAAATATTAATTTAAATGAGAGGAAACAATATAAATCTTTTATTTTTAGAATGACCACAGAGCTAAGATTATTAAGAGGATCTTTAAAAAAAATTCCTTAATTATAATTATTTCCAGAGAGGCAGTTGTGTTGATGGTAAAAAATAATGAGGGAATGAGGATGGGTAGCACACTATGTCACATTGCTAAGGTCCCAAGTCTGAACACTCTTTTTCCCCCTAGGCTGCTGCCATCCAACACTTGGAATCTGCAACCACTGAGTTGAACAAAATCCTGAAGGCCAAGTATCCTACAGAGATGATCATCCCAACCAGGTCAGTCTTCCTTTGGCTCTCAAACTTTGGGGTTTTTCTTGCCCCCCATGGGCTGTCTTCAGTCAGAGGTAGGATTCATTTTAACAGTTTGGGGTGTTGAGGCCAAGGAAAGTATAGTAAATCCTTACTTGACATCGTCAATAGGTTCTTGGAACTATGGCAAAACAACATAGAGTGAAATCAGTTTTACCATAGGCTAATTGATATAAACAACATTTAAGTTTCTACAGCATTCCATGAACATTATAATAAAGTGATATTAAACAATATTATGTCATTTGAGGGACTGCTGTATATGTTTATCTTTCCAAAACCACTCAGAAATGAAGAATATAATAACTGAAATGAAGAAGATATTAGAAAGAATCAACAATAAATTAGATGAATCAGAGGATCAAATCAGCAATCTGGTAGACAAGGTAGCAAAAAAACAAAAACAAAAACAAACAAACAAAAAACACCCAATTATAATAGAAAAAAAAGAATTTTTTAAAATGAGGATAGTTTAACTCTCAGACAACATCAAGCACACCAACATTTGTATCATAGGGATGCCAGAAGGAGAAGAGAGAGAGAGCAAGGGATTGAGAACCTATTTTAAGGGATAATGACTGAAAAACTTCCCTAATCAGGTGAAGGAACTAGACAAGTCCAGGAAGCACAGAGGGTCACAAACAAGATGAACCCAAAGAGGCCCACACCAAGACACCTCATAATTAAAATGCCAAGATTAAAAGCAAAGAGAGAATCTTAAAACTAGCAAGAGAAAAACAGCTACTTATATACAAAGAAACTCACATAAGATTATCACCTTATTTCTCAGCACAAACTTTGGAGGTGTGAAAGGATTATCACAAAATATTCAAAGTAATGAAAATCAATGACATACAACCAAAATTATGCTACCCATCAAGGGTGATTATTTAGAACTGAGAGATAAAGAATTTTCCAGTCAAGAAAAAAAACTAAAGGACTTTGTCTCCACTAAATCAGAACACAAAAATATGTTAAAAGGAGTTCTTTAAGAAGAAATGAAAAGATTAAAAATATGAATAGGAAAATATTGGGAAAAAAACAAATTCTCACTGACAGAGATACACATATAATAAAAGCAGTGGATCAACTAAAATACAGAGGTTGAAAAGTAAGAAGATTGTGTATAATTACAACAATAAATTAAGGGATACATATAAACACACACAAGAGGTGAAAAATAATGACAAAAACATAAATGTGGAGAGAGTAATTTACAAATGTACTTATTTTAGAATGTGTTCTAAGTTAAGAGACCATCAAATTAAAATAGATTGCTATAAATATAACTTGGTATATAGGAAGCACATAGTAACAGCAAATAAAAAATTCTACAAGAATAAAAGAGAAAGGGATCCAAACACAACACTATAGAAAGTCATTAACATATAAAGAAAATAAGAGAATAGATAGATGATGATGATAGATTATAGATAGATAGATAGATAGATATTATAATAGATAACTCCCAACAAACAGAAACTGGAGAAAGAACAGAAAAGAACTACAAAACTACTCAGAAAAACAAATTATAAAATGTCAATAGCTAAATACCTGGCAATAGCCACTTTAAATGTAAATGGAGTAAATGCTCCATTAAAAAGAAACAGGGTGACTGAATGGCTAAACAATCAAGACCCATACATATGCTTCCTACAGGAGACCCCTTCAAATCAAAAGACACAGACACACACAGACTAAACATAAAGGGCTGGAAAAAGATATTTCATGCAAAACAAAACAAAACAAAACAAAAACTTGCATAGCAATACTTATATCAGAAAAATAGACTTTAAAACAAGGACTGCAATAAGAGGCAAAAAGGGCATTTCATAATGATAAAGGGACCGATACAGCAAAAGAAAATAACTCTCATAACCACCTATGTACCCAATATAGGAGAATCTGAATTTATGACACAAATTTGTCAGACATAAAGGGATATATCCCAGTAATACACTTATTAACATCAATGAATATATCATTCATACAGAATATCAATAAGACAACAGTGGCCTTAAATTACATATTAGACTATATAAATGTAATGAATATTTTTAGGACACTTCAGCAGAATATACATTTTCCTTAAGGACACATGGAACATGTTCCAGGATAAACTACATGCTGGGCCACAAAACAAGTCTCAATAAGTTTAAGAACATTGAAATCATACAAAACACCTTCTCTAATCACAATGGTATAAAAGTAGAAATCAATTATGGGAAGAAAACTGAAAAACACACAAACATATGGAGGCTAAATAACATGTTACTAAACAATGAATGGGTTCACAAGGAGATCAAGGAAGAAATCAAAAGATGCTTTGAGTCAAATGAAAATACAACAACCCCAGATCTATGGCACGCAGCCAAGGCAATTCTAAAAGGAAATTTTACTATATAGCAAGACAGGCCTGCCTCAAGAAACAAGACAAATAAACAATCTAACCTTACGTTTAAAGGAAATAGAAACAAAAGAACAAATAAAGCCCAAAGTGAGTACATGGAAGGAAACAATAAAGATCCAAGGGTAAATAAATAGAGTCTAAAAAAGCACCTAAACCAAGAGCTGATTTGTTGAAAATATTTTTTTAAAAATTAGTAAACCTTCAGCCAGTTTCATCAAGAAAAAAAAAAAAATCGAGGAGGCCCAAATAAATAAAATCAGAAATGAAAAAGGAGAAGTGATGAACCAACACTACAAAAATACAAATGAGCCGAAACCGGTTTGGCTCAGTGGTAGAGCATCGGTCTGTGGACTGAAAGGTCCCAGGTTCGAATCCGGTCAAGGGCATGTACGTTGGTTGTGGGCACATCCCCGGTGGGGGGTGTGCAAGAGGCAGCTGATCGATGTTTCTCTCTCATCGACGTTTCTAGCTCTCTATCTCTCTCCCTTCCTCTCTGTAAAAAATCAATAAAATACATATTTTTTAAAAATACAAATGATTATGAGACTGACGCGTTACCTACTGTGCTAACGAGGCACCTAAAATACAAATGATTATAAAGAAATGTTACAAACAATTATATGTCAACAAATTGGGTGACCTGGAAGAAATAGACAAAAATTCCGCGAAACATCAATCTTCTAAAACTGAATAAGGAATAATCAGAGAATCTTAATAGTCAAATTACAACTAGTGAAATTGAAGCAATAATAAAAATAGGTAGATAGATGAGATAGATAGAAAGATAGATAGATGATTGATAGATAGATAGATAGATAGATAGATAGATAGAGATACAGAGATAATTCCCAACAAACAGATGGCATTACAAGTGAATTTTACCAAATATTTAAAGAATAATTACTACTATTCTTTTCAAACTGTCCCAAATATCAAACAGAATAAAATACCTAGGAATAATTTTAACCAAGGTGGTAAAATACCTGTATTTTGAAAATTATAAGACATTGAAGAAAGAAATTGAAGAATATACAAATAAAATAAAGGATATACTAGTACCATGGTCAAGAATCAAGAATTAACATCATTAAAATGTCCATACTACCCAAAGCAATCTATAGATTCAATGCAATCCCTATTAAAATACCAATGGTATTTTTTACAGAACTAAAACAAATTATCCTAAAACTTTAATGGAACTACTAAAGACTCTAAATAGCCAAAGCAATTTTGAGAATAAAGAACAAAGTTGGAGATATCATGCTAACTGGTCTAAAGGCTATACTACAAAGCTATAGTAATCAAAACATCATGGTACTGACATAAAAATAGACACAGATTAATGGAAGAAAATAGAGAACCCAGAAATGAACTCATGTTTATATGATCAATTAAGCTATGACAAAGGAGACAAGAATATACAATGGGTTACAGATAGTCTCTTCAATAAATAATATTGGGAAAATTGGATAGGTACATGCAAAAATGAAACTTAAATCACTTTGTTACATCATATGCAAGAATAAATTCAAAATGGGTTAAAGACTTAAATAAAAGACCCAAAACCATAAAATTCTTAGGAGAAAATATAGGCAGGAAAATCTTTGACATCACTCTTAGCTATGTGTATGTGTCCTTGGGCAAGGGAAACAAAAGAAAAAAATAAATACAAATGGGACTTACATCAAACTAAAGAGTTTTTTGCACAGTGAAGGAAACCATCAACAAAACGAAAAGACAACCTATTGAGTAGAAGAAGATATTTTTCAATGATATATCCAATAAGGGGTTAATATGTAAAGTATACGATGTCCCAAAAATGTATACATACTTTGAATGATTATAAAGTCAGTCTTTATTAACATAGAGTTTATTTTCAACATTTAAAAGAATCTACATAAATGAATAATTTTTTTGTCAATGCCTGTTTTCAAACTGATGACTGTTCTCATCCAGGCACTGCTTATAATGTGAAGCAATGAAATCGTAAACATCAAGAATCATTCCGTTAGGTATTTGGGCACTCTCAATTTGTCAACTGTTGCCAGTTTCGTGTCGTAAACTTTATCTTTTATGTATCCCCATGAAAAAAGTTTAATGGTCCTAGCTGGTGTGACTCAGTGGACAGAGCATTTGGCCTACATACTGAAGGGTCCCAGGTTTGAGTCCAGTCAAAGGCACATACATACCTCAGTTGCAGGCTCCTCACTGGGAGCTGGTTAGGGCATGTACAGGAGGCAACCAATAGATGCATTTCTCTCATATCAGTGTTTCTATTTTTCTCTCTCTCTTCCTCTCTCTGTAAAAATCAATGAGAAAATATCCTCATGTGAGGATAAAAAAAAAATTAGTGGATAAATTTTCTTTGTTCAAAGCTTAATATGGTTTCACTCATTATTTCAAATCAGTTACACCTGAAAAGGAGTGAAAATTGAGTTTTCAGCTATTAAAGTGTGTATACATTTGAATAATTATAAAGGCAGTGTTTGTACTTCAACTGCATTTTCAAACTTCCAGTAGCATTTTAGGATGAATTTCCTTTGTTCAAATTCAGAATGGCTGAAAAAACAAACATCAATTGAGCGATCAGCTATAAATGTGTTTATACATGATTTGGGGACACCCTGTGTATAAGGAAGTCATACAACTTAACATAAATAAATAAATAAATAAATAAATAAATAAATCAAAAACCTAATCTGATTAAAAAATGGAAGAGAACCTGAATAGACATTTCTTCAAAGCGAATGGCCAAGAGACATATGAAAAGATCAGCATCTCCAATAGTCAGGGAAATGAAAATTAAAGCCACAATGTGATGTCACCTCACACCCGTCAGAGTGCCTATCATCAATAAATCAACAAACAACAAGTCTTAACAAGGATGTGGAGAAAAGGAAACCCTTATGCACCGTTGTTTGGATTGCAAATTGGTGCATCTACTATGGAAAACTGTATGGAAGTTCCTCAAAAAATTAAAAATAGAACTATTATATGACTGAGCAACTCCACTTCTGGGCATTTACCTGAAGAAATTCAAAACTCTTATTCAAAAAAGCATATGCACCCCTATGTTCATTGCAGCATTACTTCCAATAGCCAAGATAAAGAAGCAATCTAATTGTCCATTGAAAAATAAATAAAGATGTGGTACATATATACAATAGAATATTATTCCATCATGAAAAAAAATGAAGTCTGTCATTTGAAATGACATGGATGGACCTAGAGAGTATTATGCTAAGTGAAATAAGTTAGACAGGAAAAAAAATATCATACGATTTCACTTATATGTGGAATCTAAGAAATAAAATAAATGAATAAACAAAACAGAAGCAAATTTATAGATTTAGAGAACAAATTGATGGGTGCCAGACAAGAGGGGGTTGAGGCTGGGTAAAAAAAAAAAAAAAAAAAAAAAAGGATTAAGATGTACAAATTGCCAATTATAAAAACAGTGATGGGGATATAAAGTACATCATGGGAAATATAATAGATAATATCATAATAAATAGAGGCCTGGTGCACAAAATTTGTGCATGGGGGGGGGGGGGGGGCGGGGAATCCCCTCAGCCTAGCCTGCACCCTCTCCAATCCAGGACCCCTCAGGGAATGTCCAACTACTGGTTTAGGCCCAGGATCAGGACCACTGGCTCCTAACTGCTCACCTGCGTGATTGCCCCTAACTTCCCCCCCACCAGCCTGTTGCCCCCAACTGCCCCCCTTCCCACAGGCCTGGTCACCCCACAGATCTTGCTGCTCAGTTGTTCGGTCACCCCTCACTGACCCCTCTGCTGGCCTAGTCACCCCACTCTGTCTACTGCTCAGTCTTCCATTCGGTCATGATGGTCACTTAGTCTTTTATAAATATGGATTATGTATGGTGTCAAATAGGTGCTTCACTTATTGGGATAATCATTTTGTATGTTACATAAATGTCTAATCACAATGTTGTACACCTGAAACTATTATAATATTGTATATCAACTTCAATTGAAAAATTTTTTAATTCTTTTAAGAAGGTAATAAGTCAGTCAGAGAAAAACAAGTACCACATGTTTTCACTCATGTGGAATTTAATGAACAAGCAACTATTAAGCAAAATATAGACAGACTCATAGATAGAGAGCAGGCAGACAGTTTTGATGGGGGGGAGTGGGGTGGTGGCGGGTAGAAGGATTGAACAAAAAGAAAATAAAGAGAGGGAACTCATGGACATTGACAACAGTGTGATGATTGCAGGGAGTAGTTTTAGGAGGGCATAGGCTAAATGGTGATGTAAGAAATAAAAATAATAAAAACTTTTAAAAATATTTCAAAAAGGGTTACAGAAGGGAAACAATATTTTATACCATTCAATAGCATATTATAGCTCACTATAGTCAGGACATCTTGCTTTTACTCTGACACTAGGAAAGGCCTCTGTGGTATCTACTATAGCTCTTTTTTCTTAGCCTGAACAACACATTCTCCCCTTCTAAATGAATGGGTCATTCATTCCTCCAGGAGTCTTTGGAGGGTTATTGCCAAGCCTACAACACTCTCCTTTGAGAAACCCATGCCACAGGGGCAGTTCCCCCAATATAAGGTTTATACTAAACTAGTGGCCTGGTTCCCAAAATCCATGCACATTAAAAGGGAGTTAATTAGAAGAAATAATTTAATATTGCTACTTGCCCTTTCTCTATAATCGAAGTGTAAGAGATGGAAGAAAATTAGTAAAATGTATATAAAATCTCCCTCCTGTCAGAGTCTGGGGCATGCCATGGGACCTAGAGTCAAGTCCCCAACCACCATCCGCATGCTTCGAAAATGCAGGAGACCCAGACCTGGCTGGCCCCTCCCCCATTGGGTGAGACCCAGACCCAGCCAGCCCCAACCCCATCAAGCCCCTCCAGGCTGAGACACAACCACAGGTCCCCCAATCCAGCGCTGGGCAGGCAGCGCAGCCTCAGGTCCCCATGCCCAGCACAGGTGGGGGACACAGTTTCAGGTCCCCCATCAAGCCCCTCTGGGCAGGGGGCACAGCCTCAAGTCCCCCAGCCCAGTGCCAGGGCGGGGTGTGTGGCCTGAGATCCCCTGGCCCAGGGCTGGGACAGGGGCGCAGCATGAGGTATCCCCACCTGGCACCAGGGTGGGTGGCATAGCCTGAGGTCTCCCGGCCTGGCACTGGGGCTGGGGGCATGGCCTGAAGTCCCTAGTCATGCCCTGCAAGGTGAGGGGCACAGCCTGAGGTCTCCCATCAAGACCCACTTCCCTCCCCCCCCTCCCCACTTTGTCCCCCAAGCATCACATCAGCTCTGAACTGGGATGCATGCAGGCAGTATCACATCCTTAGCTGGGGATGCAGGCAGGCAGCTTCACCTCAGTGCTGGGTGGGGATACACTCAGGCAGCATGCTGTTAGCACTGGGGGTGGAAGTCCCTTCCCCTTCCCCCACCACAGACTGGTTGTGACTGGGACACGGTAACAGACAAATTAGCATAATACCTCTTTTTTAAAAATGTATTTTATTGATTTTGTACAGAGATGAAGGGAGAGAGATAGAGAGCTAGAAACATCGATGAGAGAGAGTCATCGATCAGCTGCCTCTTGCACACCCCCTACTGGGGATATGCCCGCAACCAAGGTACATGCTCTTGACCAGAATCAAACCCGGGGCCCTTCAGTCCCCAAGCCGACGCTCTATCCATTGAGCCAAACCGGTTTCGGCAGCATATTACCTCTTAATATGTATAGATTAGCTGGGCTCTTGAACTATAGCTGATTTGACCCAGGCTGAAATTCTTGAATTCTGGGCTTTCTGAAAATGTGGAATTAGGACTATAAAATACTAATTAAACTCTCTTAGGTACTTGTATATTTTACTATAAATACATGAAGAACCATGGAAAAGAAAACTAATAGAGAGGGGACAAAGTATTATGGAAGAGAGGGAAAAGCAGATGGAGGAGATATCTGGAAAGAGAGACAGAGAGAAGAATGGTGAAGAGTAAGGAGGCTAATTTATATACTATATAAAAGCCAAGTGACTTAAACAACCAGAATGACTGGAATGACCAGCCACTATGATGTGCACTGGGGCTGGCCAACTGATATGATCAGGGGCAGGGTTGGCCGGCAAACCTCCCACAGCCCCTCCCCCTGGCTGGACCAGCCCCCAATCAGCCCCCGCACCCTGATCATGGGCAGGGTAGGCTGGACAACCTCCCATGGCCCCTTTCCCCAGCCAAACCAGCCCAAATTGACCCCAATCGGGGAGGGCTGGCCAGACTCCACCTGTGCATGAATTCATGCACCAAGTGTCTAGTCCTAGCTAATGAAAGAGCAATATGCAAATTGACTGTACCTCTGCTACACACACAAGCCATGCCCACCAGTCAATCAGGAGCAAGATGCAAATTAACCCAACCAAGCTGGTAGTGGCCATGGAGAGAGCAGGAGGCTTGGGTTTCCCCAGCAATGGAAGAAGCCAACCTTTCAGCCTGCCCTGGCCTGCCTTGGTCTCCATTTAAGGCTACAAAGCTTCAATTATAGAAGATAAATAAATCACAACAAAAATGGCAACAGCCACAGAGCTAGAGAGAGCAGGAGGCTTGAGTTGCCCCTAGTGATGGAGAAAGCCAAGTTTCCATAGCCCTGGCCTGCCTTGGCCTCTGTCTAAGGCTACAAAGTTTCAATTATAGAAGATAACTAAATCCCAACAAATATGGCTGCAGCCATGGAGCAAGCAGGAGGCTTGCCTCCACTCAAGGCTACAAAGTTTCAGTTATAGAAGAAAAGTAAATCCCAGATACCAGGGCCTCTGCTTGGGTCACTGGAAGGCATAGCCAGCCTGCAAACCACCACAGGCCCCTCGCCCAAGCTGTCCCGTGCCCCAAGGGAACCCCCACCCTGATCCAGGACATCCTTCAGGGCAAACCAGCCAGCCCCCACCCTTGCACCAGGCCTCTATCCTATCTAATCCTATCTAATAAAAGAATAATATGCAAATTGACCATCACTCCAACACACAAGATGGCTGCCACAAGATGGCCAGCAGGGGAGGGCAGTTGGGAGGGACCAGATCTGCAAGGGAGGACAGTTGGTGACAATCAAGCCTGCAGAGGAGGGCAGTTAGGGTTGACCAGGCCAGCAGAGAAGGGAAGCGGGGAGCAACCGGGCCTGCAGGGGAGGGCAGTTGGGGGGGAGGGACCCAGGCCTACAGGGGAGAGCAGTTAGGAGGGACCTGGCCTGCAGGAGAGCAGTTAGGCATCAATCAGGCTGGCAGGGGAGTGGTTAGGGGGTGATCAGGCTGGCAAGCAGAAGCAGTTAAGGGCAATCAGGAAGGCAAATAGGCGAGCAGTTAGGAGCCAGCAGTCTTGGAGTGTGAGAGGGATGTCTGACTGCCCATTTAGACCCAATCCTACTGGGATCAGGCCTAAACAGGCAGCCGGACATTCCTCGAGGGTTCCCATATTGGAGAGGGTGCAGGCTGGGTTGAGGGACAACCCCCACCCCACCCCCCACCTGGGGGCACAAATTTTGTGCACCGGGCCTCTAGTGATATTATAAGAAAGAAGGGCTCTAGATCTCATGGTCTATGTCACATTGTGCTATCTGTCTCATCTTTCCAGATTCCTGTGCTCAGCAGTGGAAGATTTTGTGGTTGATATTGTAAAGGCCTGGAGTCAGATAAAACAGAACAATGCAACAATAGCGTCTGTGATTTTGAAAGTAAGTTTCCATTCCTTTTGTCTTGCACTCTGTGGAGCCAGGTACTTCTCACTAGAAATTGTAAAAGAAAAGCAGGGAGGAGCAACTCCCTGATGAGGAAAAGTCCACCTCATCAAATTCCATCTTTTACCAAATGAGGAGTGGCATTATTCATGCTTATATATGTATCATGTACCTATGTACCTAACTATATGTCAAGCATCTGCCCACATCTAGACACAAGTATACACCAAGCATGTATGCACACGGTTGTATACCAGAACATGCTTGAAAATATGTACAAAAATGTATACTAGAAATATACCCACATTTGCCACTTTATTTTTTTTCACATTTGCCAATTTAAAAACAGCAACAATAGATAACAATTATAACAGTACTTAATTGTGCCAGGAACTGTTAAGAACTCTGTGCCAGGAACTGTTAAGAACTTTTAATTTAATATCCTGATTGATGTCCTGGCTGAGGAGGCAGCCATTGAGAAGAGTGCAACAGTATGTGCAGATAGTAGCAAGGCAGATGGAAAGCCCTCACTTTTGTCTTGTAATACAAAAGCACAAGGAGGTTAGGTAACTTGCCTCAAGTCTAAGGTGACCAGATTTTCACATTGGTAAAGCGGGACACCATTGACCAGGGGGAAAGGGGGTCTATATGGAGCAACAAAATATTTTTTATGAAATAAATAAATTACTTACCTAAATTATCTGAATAGCTGACTTGTAATGACATCACTTGTTTAACTAGCTTACTAGCACACAGTATGATGTGTATTGTCTGAGAGTTACAAAATGTTTTCTTCATTGCCAATCCCAAAAAATGCCATTGTTCATTAAGTCCAAACAGTGGTGGTCGAATTCTAACAACTGATCAACAATGCGAACTTTGATAAGCAGTTCTCGATAATCAGTTCTCAAAAATTACTTATTATTAAAGTTTAACATTATAAAATTAACAAAAATAATATAAAACTCATATCCTGTCTAAATAGCCACATGGCCGCTGAAAACTGTATATTCCCTTCCTGTTCTCCTGCCATTCCCTAGCTTGTCATGAATTCTTTCCAAAAATGGGGACTTTTTTAAAACACCATGGGATGCGGGACAAATTGTTAAAAATCGGGACTGTCCCGCCAAAAGCGGGACGTCTGGTCACCTTACTCAAGTCACAAACTATTAAGTGATATAGCTGGGATTCAAGCCATAATTACTCAGCACTTTCCCAAACATACACACATACAAAGGCAGACACACCAGGCACCCATGCAGGGACATGTCCACATTCATAGGATCATGCTCAAAAAAATACCAGTTCAGAAATATATACCTTTCCTCAAGTTGGCCATATCATTTTATAGTCCAATTAGATGCCCAGTGCATGAAATTTGTGCAGGGGGAGGGGGTCCCTAAGCATGGCCTGCACCCTCTCTAATTCAGGACCCCTCGGGGGAATGTCTGACTGCCAATTTAGGCCTGATCCAGTTGGACATCCCTCTCACAATCCAGGACCACTGGCTCCTTAACTGCTCACCTGCCTGCCTGCCTGATCACCCCTAACCATCTCTGCCTGCCTGATTGCCCCTAACTCCTCTGCCTGCTTGCCTGATCATTCCTAACCACCTCTGCCCTAGCCCGTGCCACTGTGGCTTTGTCCAGAAGGACGTTTGGAAGACATCCAATCTATCTGGTCTAATTAGCATATCACCCTTTTATTAGTATAGATATGATATGAGAAAAAGTTGGCAACATGCACTGGTTCCTGCAGCTATTCAGAAACAAATAACATCTGTTTGATCCCCAAACACTTTTCGGTTATTTCATCACATCTACCCAAGTATTTATTTTCCCAAATTTTCATCTCCCCACAGATAACTCTATGCTCATTGTTCCTGGCCAGCTACTACCCCTTCCCACCTCTTCCCATATCACCCCAGCACCTCATTCTGTTCTCTCAAGCACTGGTCCCTTATAATAATGTTCTGTCTCCTTTCCTCCCTATATAGAGCGACTTGATATATGACAAGCTCAGTGTCCTGATTGATGTCCTGGCTGAAGAAGCAGCCATTGAGAAGAGTGCAACAGTATGTGCAGAGAGTAATAAGGCAGATGGAAAGCCCTTCGACCCTCAAATAGACAACATAGCCAAGTACAAGTTGGAGCTGGCCACAAAGGCCAAGAATCTCCAGAAATCCTTGAAACTCATTGTATTCCAAGTTGAACAAGGTAAGGGTCCCAGGGTTGTGGAGATTGAGGTAGGAAAAAAAGAAAGTTCCAGTGAATGGTTTACTGGTCTCCCTCTCTGTAGGTTTTCTACTTGACTCCACTACCAAAACTTGACTAGATTCTGCATTCACATAGCATCCAAAATCAGTCCTCAGACTGCTGATTTGAAAAATGTCAGTCCTTATGATAAGCTGCCACTTTGGCCCCTCCTACCTCCCAGGCACTCAACTCTTGCTACTCATTTATTTTTAGAACTAACGCTCATTCTAAAAAATTACAGCTGTTCAAAGATCTGTCAGCTTCCACCCCCAGCCATGAATTTTTCTACCTATTCCTGTTTCCATTCAACCACCAAGCCTATGACTATTTTAGAAGGAAAATAGTACTTATCTCTTCATGTCTTGCACAGTCTCAATTAAGCACAAGGTCCCTGAGAGTGGTCCTGGCAGCTCTGAAATTGATTGCTATTTCCCAAACTCATGAGAAGTTGCAAACTTTCAACTCAGTATGGAAACTCTTTCAACTCCTTCAATGTCTTAACATTTTGGTTCCTACTTCTTCCTACAATGCTTCTTTGAAAAGCAGATAAGAAGATGGTATAAGACCAAGTGTATTCTACCTGAGCTCTTAAAATTGAGCAGATGTCCATGTAAAAGTCCTTTTACTTTCAGCCATGGTACCTTTTTCTGCCTTGGTATCTTTAAACAGAACCTCAGCCAAATTTCCAAGAAAGAAAGGAAATATCCCTTCTGCATTGTGAAAGAATCCATCAGTTTGCCTCTATTTCTGTAGTAGTTTCCAAGTAGTGATTGGATTACAACCAATCCTCAACCTACTTCATCAACACATAAGTCAGATTTTAGAAGTGCAGTTTGTGGCTATGGGATAGGGAAAGCCATCCCTGTTAGGATAGAGATTGAACCTATGTGCTTTGGCATAGGCTGAGCACCTGAGCTATACACTATACTGGTGAAATGAAGGAGACTTCTCAAATATTCCGTGTATGGGTAAGAAACATGTAAGAATGGCATGTTCCTAGAGGCTCACATTTGCAGAAAAAGTCATGTGAGTAAATGAATTAACAAAGAGCTAAGAATAGAGGTAGAAGAGCAGAGAGTTTCCCACGGTGTCCCACCCCCTTCCCACAGCTAGCCCTGAGCTTCTACTCACAATCACATTTACTGGGTGACAGATAAAGAGTGACCAGTAAAACAGATAAAGCTTGAGCATGGGGCTATACTGTAAGAAACCTGAGACCACAAAAGTATCATGGAGGAGGGGTGATGGTCCATATGAAAGTCTCTGTTGTCTAACCACACATTGGCATTAACTAAATAAAGGAAATTCTGGAAAAATGCCTGATAAATGTAACCAGTCCTCCCCACACACACACTCTCTTTTATTTCACTTTACTTTCCTTCCACTTTTTCCTCTAGTTCTGGATGAACAAAGCCGAAAAACAATATCGGTTAAGAACTTTACTTCAACTTTTTCCCCGGAAGATGACTCAGAAGATATTAGCCAGACAAGCCCAAGACACCGTAAGGATATTTCTGTTCTTATTCTACCCTTTATCAGTGTCTTCTAGTGGCAGAAAATAAAGATGTGTTTTCATGCATTTTCCTTTAGCCATAATCCTACTCTGCAGTATATTTCCGTTCCTCTTAGAAAACTCACACTATTAAGACCCCATGCCAATGTCCACAAGTAATGACGCTATTAGGTCCTTTGAAAAGGCTGGCCTGATGAAATCCAAGATTTGAAGCTGTTTCACTGCTAGAAAGCAAGTAACTCAGCTTCCCTGTCCTCTCAGTGGAAGCCTGTCTGTCTAAGATCTCCCTCTTTGGAAAGCAAACCCTGAATGTTATCTCAGAGAGTCGTTGAGCTTGACCCTAGTTCCACAGACAAAATAGTGTTGATGACAGGGATTTCTTGTTTGCCTCTGACACCAAGGTGATGTCATTTGTGTCTAGGTTCTCGTTGTGGCATCTTGTCTGCTATACCTTCTCTCGAAAGTGAAGACCTAGATAACCTTAATTTGGAGCACTTACATTTTACACCTGAAACTATGTAAGTATTTAGCCTTATGACCTTTTTGTGGCTTTATTTTCTCTGATTAAAAGCATAGCCTAAGAATGCCCAGACTCAAATCTTTACTGTACTCTACTAGTTGTCCAACCTTATGCAACCTATGTGAGCCTCAGTTTCCCTACATATAAAATGGAGGTAATTGTAGAACCTGTCACATAGATTTGTTATATTTATTGAGTTTATATATGCAAAGCACTTTCATTGAGCAGTGCTTGGCACCCATAGTTAAATGCTATATGTGTTAATATTTATTATTGTTATTAATATTATAAACAATAAATGTTAGCTGTTGTTCTTTCAAATGACTTGTTTTCCCACTGTTGCCTTTAACAGTAAACAACTGAAGGGACTAAAAGAATAAATGGGCATTTAAGGGAGTAGACAATAAATCTAAAGATGTTTGTCTCACTAACCCTACCAGTTTAGAATATTCCCAGCAGCCAAGTTTTGTTCTATTCACTCATTTTGAGTTACATTAAAAAGATCAGTTGAACATCAGTTAGAAAGACCTCAATTTCTGTACTGTGGTTGAGGGAAGCAAATCTCATGTGAGAGATGTAGGGTCAGTTAAGTAATGAATTTTTAAAATTACTTATAATTTTAAATGGCTACACTGTACCCATTTTCAGTTTCCCAAATGAACACAGTAGCAATTATTGAAGTTTTTTTTGCAGCTTTCCATTTATTCCTATCTCTAGCTCCCACTCCCTTCTTCTTCACCATTGGCTTAAGTTCATGGACTTACCTAATGAGTTTTGATCAATGGTATACTAAAACCAGCTCTCTGGGTTGGGAAGAGGGAAGCCCTGATTTATTTCCTGAGATAAACCCTCCCACCATAATCTATTTCAAGCTACTGATACAATTCCATTAAATGTAGAGTTGAGAAGTGATAGCTGACATGAACTGGTACAAACAGGCTTCAGCACACCACTGGTATTGATGTCAACACCTGAGAAGAATGCAGAATAAAAAAAAAACCTGCCTGACATATATCCTCTTTTATCAGTCTGTTCTCCAAATGTGTGGACACTTTGCTCTTTGGTGTGAACACACCACAAAGGAGTACAGATATATCTTTTAAAAATAGTACAGGCTTTACTCTCATACATTTTTATTGTTTTTCAAATATGATTTTATTTATTTTAGAGAGAAAGGAAAGGAAAAGTAGAGAGAGAGAAATTAATATGAGTGAGAAACATTGATTGGTTGCCTTCCATATGCACCCCAACTAGGAACCAACCCCACAACCTGGGTATGTATCCTGCCCCGGAATCAAACCAGCAGCCCCTTGGCATAAGGGACGACACAACCAATTGAGCCATACCAGCCAGGGCTACTCTCATACATTTTTATCTGAAATACTCAAAAGTTCATTGTGGGAAGAAACCAATGACTCTATTCCCCTTTATTATATGTGGGAAAACATTGGCCACTCATATCTGAGGACTTCCAAAGATTATTTCTTTATTATGAGCCCCAAATCCACTGAATCTTCCCAACTAGGTGGGTGTCCTCTTTTACAGCTAACAATGCTAGTTGTTAACACAATAGGAAATCTACTCGTGCTTCCCAAGAACTTTAAGGCTTGTGTCCAATGTTGAGGAGGCCTTCCTTCAGTGCTTTTTTTATCATGCATATGAAGTCTGCTGCCAATTAATAATGACACTTCTTTTGTGTACCAATGTCTGTTCTCCTCTTCCCTTTGCCTAATTTCAGACGTTTCAAAGAAAAGTGCGTCATGAACAACTATTTTGGAATTGGACTAGATGCTAAAATTTCTCTGGAGTTCAACAACAGAAGAGATGAACACCCAGGACAATACAAGTAAGGAAAATAAACTCATCTTCCTACATGAAGACAGACAATAACATATATACATAGTATATTGCTACATACCCTACCTCTCAGACACGCAACAGAAATAAGAGGTCCTTTGGAAATAAAACACATTAGTCCCAAGATTATCCTAATGGTACTGCTTGCCCCCAATGTTAACGTAGTCTGTGATGACTCTGCATTTGGCATCCTGAACTTTGGCTGCCTTCTTAATCTAGACATGTAAGTTATTGTGTAGACACAACTACCTGTATTACTGTTATTTTAAACAGATTACATTGACTTGATTCAGCAAATTGCTTACCTTTGGTCTGTGAAAACTTGACCAGATCCTAGTAGTGGCTTTGGGTCTGTTTTTTTTATTAACAAGGTTGCAAAGTATCAACTGACTAGTTATTTGTGTTACTAACCTGGTTTCCTTGGACCTACTGATTTTAGATTATCATTTCTATTCCATTTATCTATGTGTTTATTCTATACAAATACCACACTATCTTGTTAACTTGTAGCTTTAAAGTTAGTTTTGATATTGAAACATGAAAGTCCTCCGACTTTGTTCTTTTTCAGAATTGTCCTAATTGTTCTAGGTATTTAGCATTTATATATAATGAAACCATTTTTATAGATATAGAAACTAAAGTGCCCAAAGTACTTGTGATTTAAAACAGAACACAAGTAATTTTATACTAGCCTTTTTACATTTCAAAGCTCATGCCTGTGGTGATTTATTTCTGTGGCTTTACTTTAAAAACAAAAACTCATTGACACAGACAATAGTATGGTAGTTACTGGAGGGAGAAGAGGTGGGGTAGGGCATTAAAGGGTAAAGGGGGTCAAATATATGGTGAAGGAAGATTTGATTTTGAGTGGTGGGCACACAGTGCAATATGCAGATGATGTATCATAGAATTGTACACTTGCATATAATCTTATTAACCAATATCACTCCAATACATTTAATTTAAAAAGAATTGAAGGTCAGATAAAGAGCTTCACAGACAAGAAAAAGATTTAGAAGTTCATTACCACCAAACCAGTATTACATGAACTATTAAAGGGTATTCTTGAGTAATTCTATATGATAAAAGGCTAATATGCAAATCGACCAAACAGCAGAACATCTGGTAGCTATGATGCACACTGACCACCGGGGACAGAGGCTAAACACAAGAGCTGCCCCCTGGTGGTCAGTGCACTCCCACAGGGGGAGCACCACTCAGCCAGAAGTTGGGCTCATGGCTGGCAAGTGCAGAGGCAGTGATGGGAACCTCTCCCGCCTCCATGGAGATAAGGATGTCTGACTAATGGACATCCCCCAAGGACTCCCAGACTGGGAGAGGACACAGGCCAGGCTGAGGAACCCCACAAGTGCACGAATTTCATGCACTGGGCCTCTAGTAATCCTCATATATAAAAACCCAGGGTCCATAACATCCAAAACAACCAAAGGCTCGATTGACCAAAGTCAGTGCTGTGCTGCTGAGGAGACCCAGCACTGATAGTGACCACTTCAGGCACCCTCACCCAGCACTGACTGTCAAGGAGGCTATGGATCAAGTGTGAAGAGAGGCCTGGACAGAGAAGCAGGGTCAATCCATAGCCTTCGTGGCAGCTGCTGATCAGCACTTTCCTCTCTCTTTCACTCCAGGCCTGGCTAGCAGCCATTCCTCTCTTTCTCTCAGGCCTCTGCTAGGGCTGCTGATCAGCCCCACCTCTCTGATCAGGCCCGTTGAAAGGCCCAGAGATGTGGACTGGCATAGAAACCAACTAATCAGAATCAAATTTGGGTGAAGTGCCAGGAGCTAATGGCTGCCTAGGAGGCAGAGCTTTTGATGCTGACTGGCATAGAAACCAACCAATCAAAACCTAACCTGGGTGAACTGTAAAGGCAGAGCCTAAGGTAGGGGCTGAGGAGGGGTTTTAAAGGTAACAGCTATTTGGTGTAAGGTTTAAGAAGGTGGTTCAACTTTTTAATGACCAGTTTGTCAGTATACTGCATATGACTGGCTATCAGTCCAGATATAGGGATTATGTGTTTTTGTCTGCCAAGAGAATCTCCTCTTGCTAAAAAAGGCTCCCTCCCTAATTACCATATTTTCCGGCATATAAGACGACCCCCTAATTTTACAGTTAAAACATAGGTTTAGGCCTATATTCGCTGTATAAGACTACCCCCCACTTCAAAGAAAAGACTTATTTTGCCGTCAAGATCTGCAGGTAATTTTTGTGCAATTTTGGTCTTTTGCTCCCGATTTTCGGTTGACTTCTTTTCATTTCAAAAGTTGTCTTATACGCCGGAAAATACGGTAAGCAATACTATCTTATATAATCTATCTGTACTACTAAAAGGGTAATATGCTAATTAGACTGGGTCAACCAGCCATCTTTCGGACATCTGACTTCCTTCTGGACAAAGCCATAGTGGCGGGGGCTGAGACAGAGGCTGTTAGGGACGATCAGGCCTACAGGGGAGGGTAGTTGGGGGCACAATCAGGCCAGCAGGAAGAACAGTTGGGGTAACCAGGCCAGGCATGTAGGGCAGTTGGGGGCCAGATCAGGCTGGCAGGGGAGGACCACTGGGGGCAAGATCAGGCTAGCAGGGAAGGGCAATTGGGGGCAACCAGGCCAGCAGGGGAGGGAAGTTGGGGCAAGATCAGGCTGGCAGGGAAGGCCTTTGGGGATGAGATCAGGCCAGCAGGGGAGGGCATATAGGGCAATCAGGCAGGCAGGCAGAGAAATTAGGGGCAATCAGGCAGGCAGGCAGAGGAGTTAGGGGCAATCAGGCAGGCAGGCAGGTGAGGAGTTAGGAGCCAGCAATCCTCGATTGGAGAGGGTACAGGCTGGGCTGAGGGAACTGCCCACCCTCATGCATGAATTTCATGCACTGGACCACTAGAAATAATAATAATAATATAATAATAATAATAACAATAAGAAGAAGAAAAAGAAGAAGAGATAAAAATATGAACAATAAAATGGCAATAAATACATAACTATCAGCAATTGAATCTAAAAATCAAAATAAATGAACAAAGAATCTAAAGAACAAAATGAACCAATTAATAAAATAGAATCAGAGGCATAAAAACATGGAACAGAGTGACAAATCTCAGAGGGATGGGGAGTGGGAAGAGATTAATCAAAGAACATATGTATATATGCATTACTTATGGACACAGACAATAGGGTAGTTAGTGAATGCCTGGGGTGGGGTGAGAACTAGGTGGAGGAAGGCAACGGGGGATTGAGGAAGGGGAACATCTATAATACTCCCAATAAATATTTTTAAATAAATCAAATAAAAGGATAAATAAAAACTCATAGCAAACTCTAGCCAACCTTTCTAGTGATTGTAAAGCTCTCTGCTTGTTTTGATCAGAGATCCTACAATCAGCAGGATCCTGTCCTTTCTACCTTCACCCCAAGTTTCTTGATATATTTGCCTGTCCCATCTTCTCTCCACTGGATCCTCCTCTATAATCTACATAGTAAACTTAAGACAAATTATATAGCACTAAATTAGATGATTAAGCCGAAACCGGTTTGGCTCAGTGGTAGAGCGTCAGTCTGCGGACTGAAAGGTCCCAGGTTCGATTCTGGTCAAGGGCATGTACATTGGTTGCAGGCACATCCCCGGTGGGGAGTGTGCAGGAGGCGGCTGGTCGATGTTTCTCTCTCATCGACATTTCTGGCTATCTCTCTCCCTTCTTCTCTGTAAAAAATCAATAAAATATATTTTAAAGAAAAGATAGGAATGGTTTTAAAAAATTAGATGATTAATATACAGATCTCAGAAAACTCCCTCCACTTTGCCAGAAAAAAAAAGTGCTTCAAAGAAAAAGTCATATGTTTCAAATGAAATTGATTCCATGAAGCTGAAATCTTGAGCTCCTAGAATGGTACTTGACAAGGTAGCTAGTGTCTACAGCCAGCTATACTAAAAGCTTTTTATAAGTATTACTTGCTGAATATTGGTTGTCTCTTCCAAGTCTGAACCAATATCAGAAGCAAGGAAAATGGCAAACTTATGTACCGATAAGATGCTAAGCATTCAACAGGGCCAGGAACCCATTTCAGCAGATGTTTGAGTGGAGTTACCAGTTATACCATCCTAGCATATCCTCTTGTGTTTAGTTACCATTCAATATGACTCCTCTCTATATGAAGGCACTTGAGGTATAAAATGGTGTCCCATCTTGCTTTTCCTCATCCATTTACCTTTATATCATTCACCCTGTGGCTACCTTTCTCTACTTTATCTCCCTACAGTAGCCGCCTTAAGAACAAGATGTGGTATGGTCTTTTGGGAAGCAAAGAACTTTTGCAGCGCTCTTACAGGAACCTCGAAGAACGAGTGCACCTGGAGGTTAGTAGAAAAGAGGGTAATCTTTCCTGAACATAGAAAAAAAAAAAAGAAAGAAAGAAATCTCATGACTTTGGGAATCAACTTTCTCCTATATTCTTGCTTCTCTCTGAGCTTTACCTCTGATCCTAAGAGCTCATGGGAGGAAGGCAGAAGATAGATTTCCATTTTATGGTTGAGAAAATGATAGCATGAAGAGCAGATCTCTTCCCCTATCTCTATAATGTTCCTTCACATTTCTGTCTTTCAGTGTGACGGAAAAGCTATCTCTTTGCCAAACCTGCAAGGCATTGTAGTGCTCAACATTCCCAGCTATGCTGGAGGCATCAACTTCTGGGGAAGCAGCACAGCAACCACTGTAAGTATAAAATAAGGGACAGGGAGGAAGAAATGTCTAGCCCCTCTAAGATAGCTCAGAAAGGAGAGTTGGACTCACTGGGGTAGAAAGAAAGTGGACAATGCGGGAAGAAGAAATCAGCTGGGAACCTTTATTGGTAGCAGCTATATAAGCAGTATTTTAATTAGCATTTTAGAATAAAAAATAAAAATAGAAAAAGAATCAACCAAAGACCCCAGGATCAGATCAATTCTTAGGTGTCACCTGGACTTTGAATTTTTCATTCCTTAGGCATGACAGATTCTAATAAGGTTACCTAAGCCATGCTCTTTTCTCCAGAGAGGTCTGTCAATAAAATCTCCTGAGAAACTGGAAATGACCATTTTCTCTAAGCTCACTCAAGAAGGTCATGAGGCCAATAAGATTGGCCTTGGGCATTTATGATGCTAGATTAGACAGAGAGGGAACCAGCGCAGAGCAGTGATCTCAAAAGGAACTAAGAATTATCATCTCGGTGCCCTTTTCCCAGGTGGGCTCCTGACCTCATCTTTCCCTTTTTAATATATAGTTACTCCACTCTTCATGAGCTAGAAAAATTCTCACTAGGAGCCTTCAAAGCATACTTGTTCTGTGATAGACAATGTATGGTTTATCAAGTGGATATGTGACACAGTTCTTCCTCCCCAGGAATATGAGGTACCTGCAATAGATGATGGAAAGCTGGAGGTAGTGGCAATCTTTGGTTCTGTACAGATGGCGATGTCCCGTATCATCAATCTGCATCATCATCGCATTGCCCAGGTAGGCAGGGGCTGGGTTGGTACAAGAAAGGGACTGTACTCTGTAGCTACAATCCAGGATATGGAGTTGTCCCAGAAATTAATTGGGAATAACTGTCAGGGTAGAGTGTTGAGGTTATTTGGTGGACAGCAAGTTACTGGCTAAGGTTGGAGACAAAGGTGGTAGGTACTGAAGGAGCAAAAAGCCCATAGATAGCAGGTATTTCATCCATGAAATAATCTGATTTACATCCTTGCCAGTCCTGCTGCAGATACACATTATGGCCATGACTGTGGTATTATCAGATTGGTCTACAGTAGTTGCCTCATTTTTTCTGCCCTATTCTCCCTCTTCTTCCCTGGCAGTGTCGTGAGGTGATGATAACCATTGATGGTGAAGAAGGTATCCCAGTACAGGTGGATGGGGAGGCCTGGGTTCAGAGGCCAGGCCTTATCAAGATTAGATACAAGAACACTGCCCAGATGCTGACAAGAGATCGGGTAAGAAAGGAAAGGCTTGTCTTGGGCTCCTGCATTGTCTCATATACAACTCTTGCTGAGTACTGAATACTTCCAGTCAAGCAGAATTCCTCAAAGGGATGCGTGTTTGCTACTTTTATAATAAGTCACTTTGGTTACTTGCTAGAAATGTGCACCCTGGGCCACACACCAGACCTAATGAATCAGAATGGGGATGGGTAGTTTCTGGGAACTTGCGTTTTTAAACAACTCCCTCCCCAAGACATTCTGATATGTACTGACATTTTCAAACCTCTAAGAGAGTGAGACAAGGAGCTTCCTTCCTATGGCTTTGGACAAAGCTGTCCTCTCTCCACTGCACATAGAGCTAAGACTGGGTAGTTCAAGAGAAATCTGTTCTTTCAACAAGAGATTCTTTATTGACTAAAGTGCTGCATTCATAAGTGTCACCCACTTCTGCTAAGCCATCTAAATCTAGAGAGGAGTCATTAATGATCAGATCTTCAGTGCTTGGATGCTTTCTTCCATTCTGACAGTCCATAGAAGCAGTAAAAGAGAGGAGAGGGCAAGTCTAGTTTATAAACTGCCTACATTGTGGTGGACAGTTTAAATATATTATCTCAAATAGGTCCTTCCAACAATTTGATAACATAGATACACTTATTCCCATTTTACAGGTGAAGAAAATGAGGACCAAAGAGGTTAAATAAGTTGCTAAAGGTCATACAACCAGTAAATGATAGAAGGATGATTCAAAATTAAATCAGATATCTCTGGTTCTAAAGTCTATCACAACATATTACTTAGATTTGGCAAAGCAGGGAACATGAAAGATGCTCCACTATCTTACTGATAATAGTGCAACCATATAAGAGTATCTGGAAGGCAGACGTCTATCTGATTGAAACGTATTGTCCCAAGATTCACGATAGTAACAACAACAGCAAAAACTAAAAGTGCCTAGTACAAAAGAGACATTGAATAAAATGATGTATATTTGTATAGGTGTGTAATTGGGTATATAGGGGGTGAAGGCACTCTTTTCCCTTTCTGCACGATACCCACAAATTTCAGACTCACATACAGATCTGTCACATGCCCTCTTAGCTACAGAAATTATTAGGATCTGCCACTCTCTTCATCTCCAGGACTTTGAGAACTCAATGAAAATGTGGGAGAGCAAGCATACTGAAATTCAAGCTGCCTCTCAACCCCAATTGGACTCCCAGGGATCTCAAGATAGCCTCTCTGATGAGGAGTATGCCCAGATGCAGCACTTAGCTCGGCTTGCTGAAAACCTCATCAGCGGGTAAGTGAAACTAGCCTAGACACAGGGCTGAAAATCCTAAGAAGGGATATAGGAAAAAGCTGATTTGTATCTATTGGCTACTGGGGAGCTTGTTCTCAGAAGTTTTACCCAGAGCTCTGAAGTTTGACAGAGACCCTGACAATCCAAATAGGAAATGGTCTTTGTACTCAGCAATAAGCCAACTTGGACCTCTCCCATTAGACCCAGGGATGAACTTTTTTTTTTTAAATATATTTTATTGATTTTTTACAGTAAGGGAGGCAGAGAGACAGAGAGCCAGAAACATCAATGAGAGAGAAACATCGATCAGCTGCCTCCCGCACCCCCCCCCCCACTGGGGATGTGCCCGCAACCAAGATATATGCCCTTGACCGGAATCGAACCTGGGACCCTTCAGTCTGCAGGCCGACGCTCTATCCACTGAGCCAAACCGGTTTTGGTCAGAGATGAACTTTTATTTCCTCCTGTTTTCCCAGACCCAAAAAGGAATAAGAATGTTCATCCTTTCCCTTAAATATCAGCAGGGCCTTGAAGTTTCTTGAGTCATCTGCCCTCCTATACTATGGCCTCCCACTGTCCTGAAGCACCTACAACTGAGACAAGATAGACAAAGATGAATACCTAGAGTAGAGGCAGTTTCTTTGGCATAGATGGCTACCTAAAGAAAAATAGAAATAGGAAGTGTCAATTTGGGTACCCAGGGCTTTCTATTCTTAGCCAAGCCATCACCAGCACCCCAGGACAGAAGTCTTTCAGAACTACACACTTATCTATCTGTCCTTGTTTTATTACAGACTTACTAACCTGAGCAAGATCCACCAGCATGTATCTGTCCTCATGGATTCTGTGAATGCCAGTGCCAAAATCCTGGAAGACATTTTTTATGGCCAAGACAGCAGCAATGAGGCAGGTGCAGCTTCCTGTGCTGCCATTGAGGTACGGGGGCAAAGGGCAAACCAAATAGAAAAGGGGATGAAAAGAAAGGAAGGGGATGCTTCCTAGGCAGCATGGAGAAATTGGGCAAATGATATGTCAGGAAATTGATGGATAGAGTGGAAGGGAAGGCAGGTATTCCTTGACTGTTACAAGTCCAGAGTGGCTACTCGGGGAATCCTATAGCAGATTTCATCATCTGAGACCTAGCCCTCTTCTCTGATAGCCACCTACCACACTGACCTTAGAGGGAAAGGGGCAATTAAATGGATAGAAACTTGGCCTTGGCCCTTCTTAATTCCAGGTAGCCTGTTAAGGCAACACCTGTCATTGAAACCTGAGCTCCAGGCTGCCTTGGTTTCCCTCTTAAAGGGAAATATCCAGATAAGAATGCTTTAATGCTTAATGTTAAATGTGCCATCCCATGACTTTACCCATTACCAGAAGATTTATGGGATGCTTTTATTTTTTAGATATTTTTTTTATTGATTTCAAAACAGAAGGGAGAGGGAGAGAGGAGTAAAAATATCAATGATGAGAGAGAATCATTGATTGGCTGCCTCCTACATGCCCCACACCGGGGATCGAGCTTGCAATCCAGGCATGTGCCCTGACTGGGAATTGAACTGTTACCTCCTCATTCATAGATCAACACATAATGACTAAGCCACACCCGCTGGCTTATGTGATACTTTTAAAAAGTCGTTTTAGTGCTAGGCAAATGATACCAAAGGGCCACATATAGAGTCAGGGCTTCCTAAAATGTTGGTTACCTATATATTTGGGGCCAGTTCCTAGTTAGAGGAGGCCTTGAGTTTCAAGAAGAGAGAAGGTTAGGCCTAACTTCACCTACCATGGGAAAGGTACTGGTAGTTTTATTCCAGTGGCAGCAAGTAGCCTCAAGGTTACTCTCTGGTTTTCATATTTCCTATTTCCCTATGCCCATAGCACTCAATCAATGATGTCAAATGCCAAATTGTGCTGTCCCACTTCATATGATATGCCAATACAACTACAGTAGTTGACAGCTGGCATCAGTTCTAATTTGGTTCCAGCACCCATACTGTACTAGCTGTATTATATTTTGAATATTACTTTTTTACCTACAGCCACATCCCACTAGCTTGTTCCTCCCTTCCCATAGAGAAGTCAGTTGGTGCATACTTACTAACCAACAACTCCTCTGCCTTTGTCCTTTCCCTTACCTTCTTTTCCATTTTCCTCCTCTCAGGCTCCTCTAAGTAGAAATGATGCAGTCGATGTTACATTCAATCTTAAAGGGCTCTACGATGACACCAAAGCTTTCCTGGAAAAAAACTTGGTGAGTGGAGGGGGTTGGAACAAGGGAGGGCAAAATATCCCATCTGAAGATGATCATGATCTATACTTGGTTCTAGGGAATTGGAAGACCTGGAGGAGCATTTAGCCAGGTGCTTAGCTGGCAGTCCCTGCTGTGTTATACTCACCCAGGGTTGTCATTAACTGTGTCACTTCATAGGTTATGCTAATCCACTGAACTGCCATGTCCTTGAAGAAAAGTCTTCCCCTATCCTTTGGCAAATGTCTCCTGGATCTAGGTTGTTCCCATCATACCTAAAACAGCTTCAGTAGGAAAAGGTGAGCTCTTCAAGCAGCTCTATATCTCCCAGGTGTCCACATACCTCTCTCACCATGAAGAACATATGGAATAGTGGGAAAAGTTGGGAGACTCTAGGTTCAAATACCAAATCTGCTCCTTACTAACTATATTAGTTTCCTAAGGTTGCTGAAACAAAGTACTAAACTCTGGGTGACATAAAACAAGAGAGACTTAATGTCTCACAGTTCTGTAGGCTAGAAGCCTGAAATCAAGGTGTTAACAGGGCCATATTCCCTCTGAAACCTGTACTGAAATCCTTCCTTGCCTCTTCCTATTTTCTAGTGACTTGCTAGCAATCTTTGTTGTTCCTTGTCTTATAGATGCATTATTCCAATCTTCCATCTTTATGCAGTGTTCTCCCTGTATCTTTCTGTCCTCAAATGGCCATCTTCTTATAAGGATAGCAGTCATACTGGATCAGGGATCTATCCTATTGCAGTATGACTTCATCTTAAAAATGAATTACATCACAATTACCGTATTTCTAAACAAGGTCACATTCTGAGATACTGGAGTTAGAATTTCAATGTAACTCTTTGTTTTGTTTTGTTGTTGTTGTTGTTGTTGTTGTTTTGAGGGGGGGTGGAGGGAGGGGGGAGGGGGGAGAAAACAATTGAATCCATAACACTAGCTGTGTGAAATAATTTCATCTCTCTGGATCTCAGTTTCCCTACCTACAAAATAGAAATGGTAATCTCTACCTTTCCAGGTTGTTGTGAGGATTAAGCCAATTATTGTATAACATCAGTTTGATAAATAGTAAATTTTATTAGCCTTAGGGAAAATGGACTGAGGCTACAAAAATTGTTGCATGTTTCACAGAAGGCAAAGCCCATAGGCACACATGGTGAGTGTGCTCTGATCAGTCAACTGATCATAATTACCCCACTTTGGAGTTGGCTGTTAGGGCAATGTGGCAGGTGCTGTTCTTGCTTATCATTAATTATGGTTTATTTGAAGAGGGGCTTCTGAGTTGATATTCCAAGAAGTGCATCCACTTCCCCTTTTCCATTTGCACACCTAATTGGCATACTGCACAGGCAGTGGAGTCCCTACTGCAATCAGGTCAGGTTGACCCAGGATCTGAACCCCAAGCTAGAGTCTTTCAGCCTTAGACAATAGCAACAGAAATACCTTCTATATATTAGCAGAATTCAATGGCCTTGCCAGTTTGGGTAGCAGGAAATATGGGAACTTGGACTTTCATTGCCATTAAAATTTTCTTGAGGCTCATGGCATGAATATTGGTTCCTGCTAGCCAACAACCCAAATTGAGCACACAGCATATTTAATATAATGCCTGATAAGGACCCCCACACACATACACACATCCAAATGAGACCAGGGGTCAGGCAGAAGCTAACTAAGAATGACCAAGTATCTCCAGAAAGGCTGTTTCATTGAAGGATCATAGAGATAAGACTTATTTCATTTAGCCCTAGCTGGTTTGGCTCAGTGAACAGAGCATTGGCCTGTGGATCAAAGGGTCCCAGATTCTATTCTGGTCAAGGGCACATACCTTGGTTATAGGCTCCTCCCCAATCTGGGCCCTGGTCAGGGTTCATGCAGGAGGCAACCAATCAGTGTGTTCCTCTCACATCAATGTTTCTCTCTGTCTTTCCCTCTCTCTTCCACTCTCTCTAAAAATCAATGGGAAAATGTCTTTGGGCGAGGATTAATAATAATACTTATTTCATTTGGGTGTTGTTATTTCTCCCTTTGAAGGAGGATACTACAGAGCTCACTCTTGGCAGCTGGATATAGATTTATTATAAAGTAAACACCACCCAGGAACTCCAACTTTCCTTATTTGGCAACCTCATTTGTTTTGGGACAGGAACCAAGAAATAAGCACTAAGTCCTCTAAGTTAGTTTGCACATCTACCTCAGAAAAGAGTCCTAGACAAGTTTTCCACTGGAGCCAGAAGGACAAGAAAATAAAGAACAAGACTCAGGCCCACCCACCTACTATTTTTCAGAGCCTGAGTCTCCAGATGCCAAACATGAAGTCATTAGGAAGCCATTTTATTACTTTACTATTATGATTAGGATTCATTTTCCAAGGCCTAAAATTCCTTTCTTTTCTATACCTTTGGGTTTGACTACCAAAGTGTTGTTGGTAGGTATACCTGTAAGGACTCCCTACCCCTTCCCTCTTTACCTTGAAGTAATGGCAATTTCTATCTGACACCCATTCTCTCCCATCCCACTGTCATGTGTACACAAATGTCCAATGCATCTGGGCTACTCTGTATTGTCCTAAATCATTAGCTGAAAAACAAAATCAAAAGATATTTATCTCTCTCATATCACATTCTGAGTGAGCATAACCTCCAGCCTCATCCCTCACTCATTCCACCTGCCACTTATTTGTGACAGTTGGCAAGGTTCCATTATGGCTGGTGCATCAAGTGGCCACTACAGGAAGCCTCTTAAGGGCCAGGTTGAAAGTTGAGGATATGTCAGGGGGGAGAGATGAGGCCAAGTTAGGTAAACTGGAAATCATGTCCAGGTTGAAAATATCAACATGTATCTATACTCCCACTTTACTATTTACTGGAATATGAACAATCTCACCTATGTTGCTGGTCTAGAACTTGGTTTATCTGAGTTGGAGACTGTCCCAAAGAGCCCTGTGGGTGCTGGGAGTTGCTAGGGAATACTGAAGCTGCGTTTCCTTAACCTGTGGAACAAGCATTCTGGAACTCATTTCTTACTAAGAGTGAATATATAGGGGCTAAAGCACAGCCTGAAGAGGCAGGCCCTCTTTGCCAGGAGGGAAAATTGAGGCAATCTCTCTTTAGGTCTTTCCTTACTTTACAAAGCAGCCTTTAAATTACAGTAACTATGTAGTAAAGATTCCTCCTAGCATTCAGCCACCCCACATATCCTTTATGAGACTGTGTTGTATAGAGGATAGGCTATAGTGCTAAACTGATCTGGGTAAGTCTAGCCATATTCTTTTTTTGCTTTTCTTTTTTAATCTTTATTGTTGAAAGTATTACATATGTCCCTTTTCTTCCCCCATTGACCTCTTTTAGGCCGCCCCTACCCCCTCTAACCCTTTTAAGAGGGTGCCTGCATTGCCAGCTATCTCTCCCTGACAGACATCAACCCTACTGCTTTCCACATCAAGATGTCATGGGGGCACCTTTCTCTGTTCTGGTACTCTGGGTTGGGGAGCCCAGCTTAAAGTTTAAACCCCAGAATTTTCAGTGGGAAACACACACACACACACACACACACACACAGCTATGATATCCCTCTGGAACTTCAGCTGCTATTTGTGGGAGCCTGGCCAGCCCTTTTGCACTTTTGCACTTCCTACCACTCTCTATGCAATCTTCACTTTCCATCCTTGGTTATCAGGGTTCTCTCCAGCTAGTCTTCAGTTTATTTTTCAGGATGTTTTTCTTTTCTGTATTTTAGTTGTATTTCCAGTTTGGTCCTGGGAAAGTGTCAGTGTAGCCTCTACTTACTCTGCTGTCATTTTGGAAGCTAGCCATGTGATTTTTAAAAAATATATTTTATTGATTTTTTACAGAGAGGAAGGGAGAGGGATAGAGAGCTAGAAACGTCGATGAGAGAGAAACATCGATCAGCTGCCTCTTGCACACCCCCTACCGGAGATGTGCCCACAACCAATGTACATGCCTTTGACCGGAATCGAACCTGGGACCTTTCAGTCCGCAGACCAACGCTCTACCACTGAGCCAAACCGGTTTCGGCTAGCCATGTGATTTTTGAACACTAAACTTTGAATCTGTTTTCTCACTTCAAAAATTAGAACAGTAGTACTTTTCAAACTATTGAAAAGATGAAATGAAATTATGAATGCACAGTTCCTGGCATATAGTATGTGCTCAAAAGTTGGTAGCTGCTATTTATAGAGACCTTTGTCCTAGACCCTAAACTGTAGAGGTATAACTCAATATTAATTGATCCTGGTTAAAGGACCTTTCTACTTGCCAAAATGAACATCTCCAGCCCTAAGGAAAGCTCCATGATTTTTCAGGGTCTCCTCATTGAGGAAAAAAAAGAGCTCACTACACTTTTCCATTACTCCAAAGCCGAAAAAAGATGGAAGTTGGCTCCCTGTTGTCTCATGGTCACTAGCAAAGAATAGGAGTGGCAGAAAAGGCAAGAGTCTATGATGCAGGGTTGTAGGCTTTGAACACTCACTCTTTTTCCTGTCTTCACCAGCTGAGAAATGCTGAGGCTGAGGCCACACTGCAAATCACCCTGGATGCCATGAATGAGGAGTTTGAAAAGCTATCTGAGATCAACTGGATGAATTCAGTCCTTTTTCCAGAGGTATGTGACCTGAGGATTGGGAAATAAATGGGAAGAAGGATCATTCCTTGGTGCTCTACATTCCAGTATGGGTCAAGACAATGACTGATACAGCAGAGGGAATCTAATAGTAGATTTTGGCTTTAGCTTAATGAGCCTCATCTTTCCATCCCCTCATCATAAGTGTACAGGACAAGACATAAAACACATTGAAAAATCATATGGCCTTGGAAAAGTAACCAGAATGAACTATTCTGTGGAAGGAGATGATTGGGGAAGAATAAGCAAGTTTGCTTTTTTTCTGTGCTGTTCTCCTGGCCACAATTCCCCTTTCCTGCTGAGTATGTGCTGTCAGGACTGAATTTCATCTGGTACATACAATTTTGACCATACCAGTAGTTTACAGCCAACCTCTCTTCTAAATGGATGGTTCCCAGATCTTACTAGTAGTTAACTCTTCCAATTATCACCTGTTTCTCCCGATCTGGAAGAATAGTAGGCTTTCCAGCGCTTTCCCCAGTAGATGAGTGGCTTAAAAGTAAATCAAGCATGCCACTAGTGGCTACAATATAATTGCAGGGACACTGTCATTTTTTGACAACTTTGAGTACTTTCCTGATATTGAAAAATAGTCCCATTTAATAAATCAAATGACCCCCAAATGCTCACCTATTATTAGATAAATTATTCTCTTTATGGTCTGATATAGTTTTTCTTTAAATTTCTGCACCATAGAATGGCTTATTTCAAACTGTAGGAATACCTAGTTCCACTACTCATTATACCTGTTTCTGGCATCATACACCAATTATATGTATGTTGTGAGCATGCATTTTTGGACTTGTGCAGCAATCAGATTGTTTAAGAGAAAAAGCCACATACAATTTTAGGTCTTAAAGGATTTAATAACTTTCTCATATGCCTTTGCTGATTATTTTGCTGCTTTGGGAGGGGAAAACATGTTGTTATGCAGAAAAGGAAGCAAACTATTGGAGTATTTTACTTCTCTTATTACTCAGTGCAGCTATATCTTACCAAGCTCCCAAACTAAGCAACTGGACTGGATACTGAGAGAAATGAGGAAGATTGTCCATGGTCTAAAGCAAGGGTGGGGAATGTCTGGCCTACGGACCGTATAAGGCCCAAGAAATCATTTGGTCTGGTCCTGCCAAGGCATTAGGGATAGTTAATTAAATGTTTAACCAAATATAGCAGGTCAATTTTTAATCTGACAATTTTGTATGGTCTGTGAAGGATGTCATAAATATCCAAATGGCCCTTAGCAGAAAATAGGTTCCCTACCCTAGTCTAAGGTCTCAGTATGTGAGTTGGTGTGGCCTAGGGCTATGGTCGGCAAACTGTGGCTTGAGAACCACATGTGCTCTTTGGCCCCTTGAGTGTGACTCTTCTACAAAATACCATGGCCTAGGCAAGTCTATTTTGAAGAAGTGGTGTTAGAAAAGGTTTTTAAAATTTGGCTCTCAAAAGAATTTCATTCGTTGTACTGTTGATATTTGGCTCTGTTGACTAATGAGTTTGCTGACCACTGCCCTACGGCATAATCTCTTTTCTGGATTTCAATATTACCATAAAGATGAAGCAGTAAGGCTCCAAAAAAGGGCAGAGTGGTTTTAAAGAAAGCCAGGAAGATGTTGCTCATTCATGTGACACTAGTCTTGCTCAACTTAAGACCACAGAAGATTCAGATCCATTTTGGTGAAAAAAGCAGGATGACAGTCAGTTATTCATTGGGCTTTCCAAGGCTTTGGCTGGGAGGAAAGGTCTTGTGCCCTTCCTTTAAGTTACTTCTCAAAGACAATTCTGAAGGCCCTGTACATAGCTTAGAGGAGAAAGGGTAAGTAGAAGCCAGAGCAGGAAGAGGATGAGGTCATGGATATACTCTTCTTTTAATGTAAGGGATCAGAGGCATACATAATATTGAAGAGAAGAAAATCCCCAAGTTTCTTGGATTGTGTTTGGCTGGACTTTCTGGCAACAAGGTTAACCTCGGGATATGTTTTACTGAGACCAGTAGTAAAAACAAACACAGGTTAGCAGGAGTGAAAGAACTGGGAAGCTACGCTGGAATTAAAGAGCCTAAATAGTCTATACAGCAAATAACCCATACTCATAATTAACAGCTACGTGTAGAGAACCTTCTTTGCATTTCCAGACATGGAAGTAGGTGGCCTACGAGGCAGGTTCTTCTTTATAGCAAAGTATTTACCCAAGGGAATGAGTTGGGGCTTACCAAACCATATGGCTAAAGGAAGGAGTGAGTTTTTTTCAAATTCATACAGAGATGCCACAAGTGCCAGCAGTGGCCCTAGCAATCTCACCCTACTAATTGTTAGATGCATGATTTCATGTGACATACTTTACCTCTTTGAGCCTCTGCTTCCTCATTTCTATAAGGATAATAGTAGATACTTTATGGGGTTGTTTTAGGGGCTTATATGGGAGCATTTATTAAAGTATCTAGCAAAGCACCTGGCAGAGAATAGGATCTTGATAAAGAAAAGTTGCCTTCCTAGGGAATAGTACTAGAGGTGTCCCCCACACCTAGATATATAGCAGATCTGCCTGCTTTCTGCCACCATCCTTGTTCATCATCTTGCCAGGCCTCCAGGAATTATTTCTGAATGTTAGGCAACTAATATTTTTCTGTGGTTTCCCAGGAAAAATCTTCAGACACTGACAGTAAAAACCTCAGGTTGAAAGTTAAGTTCCCCATATTTAGAAAGAAGAAGCTGGAAGAGGAAGGCAAGCCTAAATCAGGCCAACGAGTCCATGGTTTTCTTGGTAAGTCTCCTCCACAGGGATAGGGGCCACAAAGACCTCCACAGCAGTCACAGCTCCAATTAGAAATGTTCACTGTTATGGTGGTGATGGAGGAGGCTGCCTGAGAGCCAACCTTAGGCAACACTAGGCGATCTATTGGGAAAGGTTTGAGTTAGAAAGTGATATGGACACTGGCAGGGGAAGAACCTGAGAAGGAACCTTGCAGTGTGATCTCTGTGATGTAGACAGCTGATGAGAAAAATGGTAAGAAGCAGTTACTTTTCTGCTTGCTCTGTTCCTGTTCTGAGTTGATAAGTATGGAAAAATAACCATACTTCGATTTCTCTCCTAGTCGACTATAAGATTTTAGTCCTGTTCCAAAAAACAGTATTATTTGAAATGAGTCGGGGGTATCAGTGCTAGACATCCACAGGGTCAGAAACAGGTTTCAAGACATATCTAAATATTTTTATTCACTATTTGTTGTTTTTGTTTTGCTTTGTTTTGTTTTGTTTTGTTTTAAATATATTTTATTGATTTTATACAGAGAGGAAGGGAGAGAGATAGAGAGTTAGAAACATCGATGAGAGAGAGTCATCGATCAGCTGCCTCTTGCACACCCCCCACTGGGGATATGCCCACAACCAAGGTACATGCCCTTGGCCAGAATCGAACCTGGGACCTTTCAGTCTGCAGACCAACGCTCTACCACTGAGCCAAACAGGTTTCGGCTATTCACTATTTGTTATAGTAAGTTCCTGTAAATACAACACTTCTATGTTGCATTATTTGAATTTTGATTCAAATAATTGAACTTCAAAATTGAACTTATACATTATTGATATGGCAGTGTGGCTCAAAAGAAGGTCCTCTTATTAAACTTGTCAGTTATGCTAATTCTGATGTCAATGTTCTTGCCTAAATTTTGGGCCAGACAATCTAGAAGCTTGAGAGATAAAGCAATAGTGGACATAGAGGAAAAGGGATGGAGGTATCAGTTTGTTTCATTTTTAGGAGATGAGAGTTTTCACAAATGCCAATAGAGAATCTCCTGGACCAAGCTGTGTTTTCTAAAGTTTGGTCTAAGGTGTTTGATTTCCTAAGAATCTGCCTATTGGGAGATGATGGTATTTAAGAGTCTGAAGTTCCATGAATTTTCATGTTCTGAGAACTCATCCCACCACTTGTGTTTGGCTTACATAGTGTCAGCTGGGTTTTTGTTGTTGTTGTTGTTTTGTTTTTTTAGTGGTGTTTGTTTGTTTGTTTTGTGTGGTGTGTGTGTGTGTGTGTGTGTGTGTGTGTGTGTGTGTGTGTTTGATGGTTCAGAGATGGAGGGTACAATAGAAACAAACCAGTCTCTCCTTTGTTTGCTCTCTTTGTGATCCATACATTTGCATATCTGGCAATGTGCTAACCTCATTATTTCTGTATTTGTGTGTTTTTTTTCTGAAGGAAATTTGTGGCATCGCAGAAACCGTGTAGATGAAGCAAAAACGGATGACCCCCCAACATCGTCAAGATCTCGACCTTTGAAAGCTGGAAGGAGAACTCACAACGTTTAGAATTTTACTAAAAAGCTCTCAAAACCTCAATACAGGCGAGACTAAATTATTTCAGAACAAACATGAGCACCACCAAGAAAGATCCTCCAATTCTTTATACTAAGACACTTTTCCTGGACTCAATCAGGTCTCCTTAGAGGTTTACATCATTTCATTGGCCAAAGATTCCTATTCCGAGTTGTCTTATTCAGTTCTCTTTTTGCACATTGAGCAACTACAGTATTTAATTGGGATAAGTTCTTTATGAATGGCCTGGGATCTACAAAGGATTCAAGGTAGTTCACCTCTTCAGGGAGTTTGGGAATGGTTTTCTCTGACTAGCAGAGAAACTATTGATGCTGGGAATAAATGAAAGAAATATGCTCAGGGAGATGAGGAGAGGGATCAGGGTAACCAGGCTTGGTTGTGTTTTTCCCCCAGTCCTCCCTGTTGCAACTTCAGGAAGTCTGTTCTAGTTGGTTCATTAAGATGACAGCGAGGTCCTGGGAGCTTGTCCATTTGCCTATTACAATGATCATGTGAAATCTTTCCTTCTAAATGTGGTGACTGCTCTACGCAAATTTTTTGTTTATCTTTTCCATGTGTGTATGTATGTCTTTGCACATGTACAGGTGGTGCTCTAATGGCTGTGTGGGCCCATTGGCTGGAATTCATCCCTATGGCAACCATATAGGCTCTCTTCCTACTGCCTTGATCCTAGCCTGCTTGCTTCCATGGAGTGTTTGTCTGCGTTCTTGCTGAATTTTTTAACTCAATGTTTTGCCACTGTGCTGCAGTATAGATTATATATAGAGACATATATATGTATATATTATATATATATTTTTCAGAGCTGAGAATACAACTCGACCTCTAAGTGACCCTATAATTTATTGTGCTAACCCAAGAATCTCTCCCCACCCTAATCCCATCACCCACCCCCATTACCCTACACAAATGCACACGCACACGCAAACACACATACCTCTACCAACTGCCCGACTTCTTGGTGGAACTTCCAATCTTTTGGTGCATTTCAGCGTCTTTGAAGTGGCTGGGACCTACTCATAGCCCAGCTAATTCCGACGCTTCTTTAAAATTCTGAGCCAGGCCAGGAACAGGAGAACAAAACACCAATGCCCTAGAGAAGAGGGCTAAGCTGGCATACTGCCTTTTTTCTCCGTTTGTCCTGGACTCTACATCAGCAACTGCCCCAACCTGTTCTCTCCCCTTTCCCAATAAAATGACCTTTTTAGAGCAACCAGGCCTAAGCTCTGTGACTTAGATGCCTGAGTTAGGGACTGACTGCCAATCCAGTAAGAGCCTAGGCCCTTCCTCACAAGCTCCATCTGGGCCTGCATCTGCTGGACAAGCTATTGGGTGAGTCCCCAAATCACCTTTGAATTTCCCATCTTGCTCTTTCTCTTGAGTCAGAGGGACATTCAGAGTAACCAAAAAGAACATGGCCCTGGGGAAATGGAGGCTACGAGTCTCTGCTTCTCCAATGGTTCTTCCAAATTTCTCATAGAAACAAAGTATGCCAAAATTGCTCCCAATCCCAATTAGCTTTTTTTTTTTTCAGTGCCCACTCCCAGTCAGGCAAACATAACCAAACTCCAGTGTCCAGAGAGGTTCTGTTTGGCCTTGTAGTCCCCATCCCACCTTCAACTCACACCTTTAGGTAAGTGTCCCTTCCCACTGATCAAAAGAAAGCCAGAAAACTGGCCTCTCCCTACTTCTCAAACAAACTTAGCGTGCTCAATCACCTGACTCCATCCAGGCTGGTTCATCGAGGTGCACAATCCAGACTCCAACCACTGGTTCTCAGCTCTGGAATTCCACCAGCCTAGCCCACTTAAACCAGCCGCCTGTGTTTTACCTCTGCAGGGGTGAGGAGAAAAATATTAACAAGGGGATAGTCCCCAAACGTCTGATTACTGTGCCAAACAAATTAAGAAGTTCTAGCTCTACAACTTTAGAACGTTAGTGGAAACTTATGTAAACGGAAAACTTATATAAGCATCAGCATATGTAAACTTACTGTACATATTTCAGTGGAGGTGTGTGCTGTTGCTGTATCTTTGGCTTTTTCTGCATCATTCTTTCTTCCCAGGGGGAGGTATTAGATTAAATCAGACAAGATTGAGCGTGTTCAGGGTGGTATGGCCATAGACATATGTTAAATCAAATAAGGAAGGTCACCATTGCAGCCTGACTTGAATTCTCTATGGCTGCACAGATTAACACCTGCGCACTTACTTACAGAGTTGGGAACCAAGTTGCATTTTTCTCAGAAGGACCTTTTCCAAAATGGAAATGTTCCAAATGAGCAAATTTAAGGAAGAAGAAGAAGTCCTAGAAGAGGGTAGCCTTATCTTGGCAGTGCCTAAGCATGGCTCTGTCTTCTAATTATTTTTATTGCTGGTAATAGTAAACTATAATAAGACTCCATCTCTTGTGCTTACTTTGCTGACTTATAATATGTCTTTGTATACTGTAGTGCTATTGTTGCTTTGTTGTACCATCTGGATTCCCTTTTACCCACTCTGAGCCAGAATGATATTGAACAAAACCACTTGAATTTGAGGCTGGAGTCAACTCATGGAGAATAACTGATAGGTAATTACGTCCAGGAGCAGGTGTGGTTTGATAAATCACTTAGTTATCTCCTAAATTGCTTAGTTACCAGTTGCTTCCTCAAAGGGAAGACAGATTGCTAAGCACCTGTTCTTGCACGTACTAGCTTGTAAACAAAGAAAGGAATGGTAATCTTTCTCCAGGGAGCTGTTTATCCTCTGGATAAATAAGTTCCTTTCAGGACTTCAGTATTAACTACTTTCAGTAACACAATTGCTCAGGTGGTGGGGCCAGACACCAAGTACCCATCTTAATTATGTTCAGAAATGCCATTAAGAGCCAATGTTCTGGGGTTTGGTTGCATCTTTGGTAGCACTTTCTGAGGGACTGAGCAGGCAATTCCTGGATAGAACAGTGGGGAAGGAGAAGATCAAGAGACTTGGACTGCCACCAATTGTTTTTGGTGTCAGCCCTCTCTCCAAAAAGGGCCTGCACTGTGTCCAAAAGGGCAAGGGAAGAATAAGAAAGAGATTTTCAATCTAATAAATTATGTTAATGATTGATTAGAAGACACAGTTGGGGGTCAACATAATCTTCCCTTAGGACACAAGTAGAATAATTTTGGTTTCATAAAAGACAGAAATGAACACCAAAGCAAACAAACCCATTAGCATCATTTCATCCTGTAAAGGACCTCAGTTGGCAATATGGCTTATGGAATTGCATTTGTATCTTTGTCTGCTAATTTGTAATCCATGCTGTTCTCTGTTCCATTATTTTTCTTTTTTTTCAAAGGCCCCTGCAAATCAGCAGGGCCAGGGGCTGGATGGGGAGGAAACTGGGGTAGTTGTGGGGTAACAGATAAAAGCATAAAGAAAAGTTCCATAAAGTAAGCCTGTTCCTCCTCTCCCAAATAATGGAACACCAGTTTTCAAAATTTAGAGTTTTGCTTCTTAAAATATTTTAATAAATGTATAATCATAATCATACCAGTGGCTCATCATTTATTTTGGGATGGGGGGAGATGAACGGTAGTGATAATGGTGTATAAGCTTGGGTGGTATCCAATCTCTAAACAAACCATATGCATGTAGGGATGGCAGGTCAGGAAGGACAACAGAAACACAAGCCAAGAATCTCCATCAGGGTGATCATAACATTGAAAGGGGTTCCATAAAAAGTTCTAAAACATAGCTGCAACTCGGGACAATTCTGTGGAGAAATACCTGCCACTGTAATTGTTCTAAAAGCCAATTCTCTGCAAGACCCAAATTTCAATGAAATGAACTGTAGAGGGAAAGTGATATAGAGAAGTACAGTCCTGACTGCTAAATAGATGCATAAATGCAAAATGCACACTAAAGAACTTTTGACATTACAATCTGCCCACCTGACACATACATTACACACTCCTCACCCCTCCAGAAGGGTTTGAGGTAGCAAAGAGTAGTCTGTTTAGATGCAAAATTGGTAAGGCCTGGGATCAAAGATGGTTCAATTTATGCCCAACTAACAATTTATGCCCCAGTCACATTTAATAAGTAGGCAAAGTAGGCTATACTATACCAGGATTCCACAAAATGCTAAACACAGATAAGGAATTGGATCTTCTAAATCCTTGACTGACCAATACTAAAACTATCTCTTACTTAGAGACAAAACAGACGTGATCTTAAGGATCATATTTCAGTCTACCCCCATAAAAACTATATTCTTGGGCTTTCTGATGGAAAGAGCCCTGTTTCTGAGGAGCTATCATCATGTTAAGAAATTTATAATGCATCCTGTAGGCTAGGGAAGTACCATCTGAATTAAATTTAAGTCCGCTTTTTAAATCATGGTACAATAAAATTGCCTTTTTTATTTTGGTGTAAAAGTCAATTAATTTTAACACATGTAGATATTCTAGTCACTACCACCACTATCCAGGATACAGAATACTTTTCACTGCCCCATAAATCTCCTTCACACCATTCCTTTATAGCCACATCTTAACTCTACCTCTAACACTGACCTATTTTCCATCACGATAGGGTTTTTTTTTTCTTTCAAGAATGTCATAGATTTAAAAGGGAACCTACTGTATGGGAAAGCATATTTGCCCATAATCCATCTAATAAGGGTTTAATTTCCAAAATATACAAAGAATTCATGCAACTCAACACCATGAAGACCAACAATCCAATCAAAAAATGGGCAAAGGACCTGAATAGATACTTCTCCAAAGAAGACATACAGATGGCCAATAAAGCTATGAAAACATGCTCAGCATTATTAATCATCAGAGAAATGCAAATTAAAACCACAAGTGAGATATCACCTCATTCTTGTCAAAATGCCTAGCTTACCTAATAATCCTACTTAATAATAGACAAAAACGACCATATCTCCGTGATGCCCACCAGCCAATCAGAAATATGCAAATTAACTCATAAATATGATGCGTTAATTTGCATAAGCAGGTGCTGAATGACCCTGGCGGGGCTGCCGCTTGTGTGAATGCTGGCCACCAAGCAGCCAGCAGGGCAGGACTCTGAGTAGGTGCCGAGCAGCGGGGGGAGTGGGTCGAGATGCCTAGCTTTGTGGTCATGTGCCCTGATTGCTCTAGCCCAGAGGGCTAGGATGGGGCATGCCCCCAGCCATGCTGTGGCTGCTGGGAGAATGCTGCCTGCCCAGGAGACACAACACAGGGCTGCCAGGTTGGGGGCTGGACCTTCTGGATGCTGAAGCTGACCCAATGCAGACACTGCAGGGCAGAGCCCACAGGCATGCAGCCTGCACACCTTCCCCGTGGCCTTGGCCAATCCCTCCCTCCTCCCACATCCCCCGTTCTAGGGCCAAGCCCCAATCCAGAACAGAATGTGCAGCCTCACCTCCCATTGTGCCCTCAGAACATTCCCTCCATGTGGCCCACCCACCCATTTCCAAGCTGCTGCACCCAGACTTCCTCCTTCCGGGACATTGTCCTTCACCTCCACTCTCGACCAGCACCCTGAGCATCAAAGCTGGCCATGGACACCAGCCCTCTTCCCACACCCCGGACTGAGGCCCCAGGAGTCTGAGCTATGGGGCCCTGCCCTGTGTCTTCGTGCCACCACTGGGAGGCCTCTAATTCTCCCCCGGGGGCCCGGCTCTCAGGGCTTCCTGTGCATCCCAAGTCAGGTCTGTGGCTTAAAGGGATCAATGTGCAAAGCTGGGTCATGAGTGGCCCCCACTGTGCTGGTCCTGGGGATTTGAAAAGTGGACCCACAGATGGTTTAAGAGCTTCAGAGTTCAGCTATAGACTCCGCATCCAGAACGCTGCCTTCCAAGGGCTGCACCTCACTCTCTGGCTGCTGCCTGAGGGCCCTGAGCAGCCCTGGCACATTTTCTCGGAAAGGGAAAGCCTGCAATGTGCGAGCCTGTGTTCATCAAGGGAGTCATGAGCCTCTAAATGTGACCACCTTATATTTGTAGACTTTGTGTGTAAACACACTAGCAAATCCAGCAGCCACCAGGGGCTGATTTTCACTTTAAAAACAGAGACCCCATAATAAAAATTACTTCTAAAAATGGGCCTCTGTAGCACATGCCCATGCCAGGCACATAGCTGATGCTGTCAGAGTGTATCTGTGTACATGTAACTCTCATACCACGTGCATTTGTAACCTTTGAGACTTATGAACTTTAGAAACTATAAAGATTCAAATACAAATTGGCCAGGGGTTCAGTGGGTCCCGAGAACTAGAACCCCTGAAGGCAGGCAGGGAGGGTGCTGAGCCCACATCTCCCGCCTGAGGCCAAAAGCCTGGACGCACCTGCAGGAAGCTGGCTCGGGCTGCAGTGGGGCGGTGGCATCTGCACTGAGAAGCAGCGCCTGGCTCTGTGGGTACCTGTGGGTGTCACACAGGAAGAAGAAAGAGAACTTTAAAGAAGGTGTTGGTAGACCCCATTGGCACAGCCACAGTGAGGAGAGGACACACTGGGCTCATTAAAATGAAAACTGTCTGTGCATCAGAGGACACTGTCCACAGCGTGAAAATGCCCTGGAAGTGCTTGCAGGTCCCCCGTCTGTGAAGGGACAGACACCTGGGACCTGGGAGCGCTCCCCTCACTCAACCCCAGCACCAACCTGACGGAACATGGGCAAGGGCCTCTGATGGACATTTCTCTAAAGAAAAGATGCAAATGGTCTATGAGCAGCTGAACAGATGCTCAATACTCACTCGCTTGGAAACGTAGTCAAACCAGAGATGAGATCACACTTGCACCCACTTCCTAGCTGTGATGAAGTCCCTCCTGAAACAACAGTGCTGGTGGGATGCAGAGAAACCAGCATCTGCACCGCTGGTGGGAAGTTCACATAGGGCGGCCACTGTGCAAACAGCCTGGTGATTCCTTAAAAAGTGAAACATAGCACAGCTGATGTGCTCAATGGTTATCATCCTGTGCATCCAGAGGTCATGGTTTGATGCCCAGTCAGGGCAAATGCCTGGGGTGCAGGCTCCATCCCCAGTGGGGGGTGTACAGGAGGCAACTGATCAATGATGATTCTATCTCTCACTATTGATGTTTCTGGGCTGAGGGATGCCCCCTCTAGTGCATGAATTTTCATGCACCGGGCCTCTAGTCATCAATAAATCAACAAACAACCCGAGTGCACTGTTGGTAGGGATACAGATTGGTTCAGTCTCTGTGGAAAACAGTATGTAGGTTCCTTAAAAAATTAAAAACAGAACTGCCATATGACCCAGTGATCCCACTTCTATGAATACTAGTATATCCTAAGAAACTTAAAACACCAATCAGAAAGAATATATGCATCTCTATGTTCAAAGCAGCATTATTTACAATAAAGATATGAAAATAGCCCCAAGTGCCCATCAGTGGACGAGTGGGTAAAAAAAAGCAGTGGTACATTTACACAATGGAATACTATGCAGCTTTAAAAATGAAGGATCTCTTGCCTTTGAGACTGCATGGAGAGAACTGGAGATGACTATGCTAAGCAAAATAAGCTAGTCAAAGAAAGATACATATTATATGATCTCACTTAAGTGTAGAAACTAATGAACAAAATTAACTAACGTACAAAATAGATCCAGAGACGTGGAAGCATGGAACAGACTGACAAATCTGAAAGGGAAGGGGAAGGTGGATATAAGAAGAGAGTAACCAAAGAACTTATATGCATATAAACATAACCTATGAACACACACAATAGTATGGGAAGGGCTGGGGTGGGGTGGAAGTTGAGTGGAAGGAGTCAAAAAGGGAGAAAATGAGAGTTGTCTATAATACTGTCAACAAAAAAAGAATGTCATAGAATATGTAACCTTTTAAGACTAGCTCCTTTAACTCAGCCTTTCAGATTCTTTCAAATTAGAAGGGAAACCAGGATGGTGGCATAGATAAACACCTGAACTTGCTGCCTCGCAAAACCACTTCAAAACTACAACTAAAAGGCAAAACAGACATCATCCAAAACCACAGGAAGGCTGGCTGAGTGGAAATTCTACAACTAGAAGGAAAGAGAAAAGCACACTGAGAGTCAGAGGAGCTGCAGAAGTAAAGTACAGAGATATGGAGGCGCGTATGAGCACCTAAAGGGCTGGCAACTGAGTATGGGCTGTCTTTTTCAGATTCTTTCAAGTTGTCCTGCAAATCAATAATATGGTCTTTTTTAAATTATTTTATTGATTTTTTTACAGAGAGGAAGGGAGAGAGATAGTTAGAAACATCGATGAGAGAGAGTCATCCATCAGCTGCCTCTTGCACACCCCCTACTGGGGATATGCCCTTGACCGGAATCGAACCCGGGACCCTTCAGTCCCCAAGCCGATGCTCTATCCATTGAGCCAAACCGGTTTCGGCAACAATATGGTCCTTTGTATTGCTGAACAGTATTCCATCCTATGGATCCACCAGTTGATTTATTCATTCATCCATTCAAGAAACTTTATGAATAGAACTGCTATAAACATTCATATATAAATTATTGCATTCACTTCTCTAGGATAATTACTCAGGAGTGAGATTGCTGGGTTATGTAATAAACACAAGCTTAACTTGGTAAGAAACTTCCAAACTGTTTTCCAGAGTGGTTGTACCATTTCGTATTCAAACTAGCAATATATGAGAGTTCCACATGCTCTACATCATCAGCTCTTAGAATCCATCAATTTTTTAAAATATATTTTTATTGATTTCAGAGAGGAAGGGAGAGGGAGAAAGAGATAGAAACATCAATGATAAGAATCATTGATAGGCTGCCTCCTGCACTTCCCCTACTTGGGATCAAGACTGCAACCCAGGCATGTGCCCTTGACCAGAATTGAACCCGGGACCCTTCAGTCCAAAGGCCAATATTCTATACACTGAGCGAAACCAGTTAGGCCCATTAATTTTTTATTTTAGCCATTCTAATAGGTGTTTAATGGCATCTCATCATGGAAATTCCCTAACAGTAAATAATGTTCAACATCTATTTATGTGCTTATTTGTCATACTTAAATCCTCTTTGGTGAAGTATCTGTTCAAATTTTCTTCCATTTTTTTGTAATTGTTTTACATTTACTCATTGTTGAGTTTTCAGAATTCTTTATATATCCTAGATCCAAGTTCTTTGACAGATACATAGTTTACAAATATCTTCTGAAAGTCTGTAGTTTATATTTAATTCTCTTAATATCTTTCAGAGGAAATTTTTTACACTTCTGTAAAGAACAACTCATCATTTTTTATTTTACTTTATGGAGTGTGCTTCATCTAAGAACTCTTCCTCTAACTCAAGTGTTTTCAACCATGGGTGACTTTGCCCCCTGGGAACACTGAGCAATATCTGGATACATTTTTGGTTGTCACAACTTGGGGAGGGCTCTAAGTATCTAATTGGTAAAGGTGATGGATGCTACTAAATATCCTACTATGACAGGACATTTCCCACAACAAAGAATTATCTGGCTGAAAATGTCAATAGCGCTGCTGCTCAGAAACCCTGATTTAATCCCAGGTCACAAAGATTTTCTCTTATGTTGACTTCTACAGGGTTTATACTTTTTTAAACTAGTGGCCTGATGCACGAAATTCATGCATATGGGGGTGGTCCCTCATCCTGGCCTGTACCCTCTCACAATCTGGGACCCCTTGCTCCTAACTGCTTACCTGCCTGCCTGCCTGGTCACCCCTAACCACTCTGCCTGGCTGCCTCATTTCCCCTAACACTCACATGCCTGTCTGATCACCCCTAATTGCTCACCTGCCAGATTGCCCCTAACCATTCTGCTTGCCTTCCTGATCACCTCTAACTGTTCGCCTGCCTGCCTGATGGCCTCTAACCCCTCTGCCTGCCTGATCACTCCTAACCACCCTGTGTGCCTGCCTGGAAGAGAGAGGGAAAGACAGAGAGAAACATCAATGTGAGAGAAACACATCAATTGGTTGCTTCCTGCATGTGTCTTGACCATGGCCCAGGCCAGGGAGGAGCCAAGGTACATGCCCTTGACCAGAATCAAACTCCCTTTGGTCTGCAGGCTGAAACTCTACCCACTGAGCCAAACTGGGGCATAAGTGAAGTGTAAATGAAGGTTCATTTTTTGGCATACAGATTGTTTCAATGCCATATATTAAAAAGACTGCTTCTATAAACTTCGTAGAAGAAAATGTAGGCAAAAGAATATTAGACATCTCACCTAGCAGAATTTTCACTGATACATCACCTAGGGCAATAGAAAGAAACAAAGGGAAAAATGAACAAATGGAACTACATCAAAATAATAAGCTTCCACACAGCAAAAGAAAACAGCATCAAAATGAAAATGGAACGCACTCTATGGAAGAACACATTTGCCGATGATACATCTGATAAGGGGTTAACGTCTAAAATATATCGGCCCTAACTGCTTGCCTGCCTGACTGATCATATCTAACCACTCGCCTGATGCCCCTAACTGCTCGCCTGCCTGCCTAATCACCTCTAACCACCTCTGCCTCAGTCCCTGCCACTGCAGCTTCATCCGGAAGGATGATTGGAATGATGTTTGGAAGGTCGTTTGGCTGCCCAGTCATATTAGCATATTATGCTTTTATTATTATAGATTTTAAATATGACTCAATTTGAAGTAGTTTTTTGTAAAACAAATGAGGTCTATTTTATTTATATCCTCACCCAAGGCTATTTTTCCATTGATCTTTTAGAGAAAGTGGAAGAGAGAGGGAAAGACAGAGAGAAACATCAATGTGAGAGAAACACATCAATTGGTTGCTTCCTGCATGTGTCTTGACCATGGCCCAGGCCAGGGAGGAGCCAAGGTACATGCCCTTGACCAGAATCAAACTCCCTTTGGTCTGCAGGCTGAAACTCTACCCACTGAGCCAAACTGGGGCATAAGTGAAGTGTAAATGAAGGTTCATTTTTTGGCATACAGATTGTTTCAATGCCATATATTAAAAAGACTGCTTCTATAAACTTCGTAGAAGAAAATGTAGGCAAAAGAATATTAGACATCTCACCTAGCAGAATTTTCACTGATACATCACCTAGGGCAATAGAAAGAAACAAAGGGAAAAATGAACAAATGGAACTACATCAAAATAATAAGCTTCCACACAGCAAAAGAAAACAGCATCAAAATGAAAATGGAACGCACTCTATGGAAGAACACATTTGCCGATGATACATCTGATAAGGGGTTAACGTCTAAAATATATAAAATACTCATAAAACTCAACAAAAGGAAGACCAACAATCCAATTTTAAAAATGGGCAGAGTACATACAAATGGCTGAGAGACATCCTACCTAATAAAAGAGAAACATGCAAATTGACCGCACCTTCACTACTCCCATAAGCCCCGCCCACCAGCCAATCAGGGCGAGTATGCAAATTAACCCAACCAAGATGGCAGTTAATTTTCATATCCAGGCCAGAGTGAAGACTGAAGAACCATAGAAAGAAGCCAAGTGCTGCGGAGAAGCAAGCAAGCAGGGTGAGGGAGAAGGAAGGGAAGCAGGTGGGGCAGGGAGAAGGGAGGGAAGCAAACAGGGCAGCAACTGCAGCAGGAAGCCCTATTGCAGGAATCTTCCTGTAAGGGACATCTACTATGAAATAATGCTCAGTGTCACTAATCATCAGAGAAATGCAAATTAAAATGACACTGAGATATCACCTCACACCTACCAGAATGGCTACCATTAATAATTCAACAAACAACAAGTGCTGGCAAGGATGTGGAGAAAAGTTAACCCTACTACACTGCTGGTAGGAATGCAGACTGGTGCATCTACTATGGAAAATAGCATGGAGTTTCCTCAAAAAAAAAAAAAATGGAACTGCCATTTGACCCAATGATCCCACTTCTAGGATTATATCCTAAGACTCCTGAAACTCCAATCAGAAATAATATATGCAATCCATATTTCATAGCAGTGTTATTTATAATAGTTAAGGTCTCAAAACAGCCCAAGTTCCCATCAGTAGATGAGTGGATACAAAAAACTGTGGTACATCTACACAATGGAATACTATGTGGCTGTCTGAATTTCCTTGTGCATTGCCAGGATATAGAAATGTACTTGATTTTTTTTGTGTGTGTGTTGACCTTGTATTCTGTGACCTTGCTGAACAAACATATTAGTTCTAGGAGGGGTTTTTTTGTGGATTTTTTGAGATTTTCTACACATATAATTATGCCATCTGCAAAAAAAAAAAAAAAAAAAAAAAGTTAATTTTATTTCCTCCTTTTCAATCTGTATTCTATTTATTTTTATTTTTTTGTCTCATTGCACTGAATAACTTCTAGTATAATGTTCATAGGGTTGATGAGAGTAGACATCTTTGCTTTGTTCCTAATCTTATGGGAATAAGTATTCAGTCTTTCACCATTAAATATGATGTTACATAAAAATTTTTGGTAACAGCCTTTATAAGGTTGAGGAAGTCTCTATTTTCAGTTTGTTGATCATTTTTGTCATGGATGAATGCTGAATTTTGTCAAATTATTTTTACTGCATCAATTATTAAGTGATCTTTCTTCTTTAAACTATAAATATGATTGATATCCTAGACGTTTTCAATATGACATTATGAAATTGCTTATGTAAATTGTATAGGAAACATTTATATTTTTACTTTAGCGATCAATCTGATTTTCAGGCCACAGGTTCTCACAATCTTTCTGTGGGCTGAAGGCTCAATGTCAGTTCAGTTTTTAAAACCTTTGCAGTGTTTAGATCTGTCTGGTGTGTGTGTGTGTGGGGGGGTGTGTGTGAGTGAGTGACTAAGCAGTTAGTCTGGAACCAGATGTGCTATGTAACTTCCAGGACCTCTAAGTAATAAACCTTGTCTCTTTAAAAGTTTCCTACTGGTTATTGCTAAGAATGTCTCTCCAATCATAATAAGAAACACAAAGGCTAGTCCAGCCACAATATTGGTTACTGATAGGCTGAGACTGGTACAAAATACATGATTAGAATATTTAATATGGTTAGGATGGCAATGATTTCCAAATTTATCCATAAATTCAATGCAATCTCTTACAAAATCCTAGCTTTCTTTTCAGAAATTGACTAGCTAATACCCCCCCCCTCCCAAAAAAATCGCATAGAAATATGAGGGACCCAGAATAACCAAAACAATCTTGAAAAGGAGGAATCTGGAGAACGCACATTTCCTGATTTAAAAATTGACTACAAAGCCACAGTAATCAAGTGGTGTGTTACTGGCATAGAATAGATATATGGGTAAATGGGATACAATTGAGAGTCCAGAAACAAGCTATCAAATTTACAGTCAATTTATTTTCAATTTGGGCACTAAGATTTTTCAATAAATGATGGTGGGGCAACTAGATTTCTATCTACATGCAAGAAAATGAAGTTGGACCCTTATGTTACACCATATATAAAAATTAATTCAAAATAGATTTAAGGCCTAAATATAAGAGCTAAACATATAAAACTACTAGACAAAAACATGGGAGTAAATCTTCATGTCCTTGGATTAGAACTGTTCCGATTAGACCAATCAGAACAGTTGGCAGCCCTAGAGGTCTTCTGCTGTAACAGACATTACTTGTTTCAGTGGCTAGATTGTGGGGCAGACCCAGAGGTCCTAGAGGCAGTGTTTCTCTATCAAATGGAACAGGATGTTCAAATCCTCTGTGAACAAATGAGATAGCTGTACCAGTACACATCATCCCAAAGACTAGATATAGATGATAGATATAGATTAGATAGATAGATGACAGATAGATAGATAGATAGATGATAGAGATGATAGATGACAGATAGATGATAGAGATAGATGGTAGAAATAGATATGGATAGATAGATGATTGATAGATAGATAGATAGATAGATAGATAGATAGATCGATCCTCACCCGAGGATATGTTTCTATTGATTTTTAGAGAGAAACATCGATTCGTTGCCTCCCATATGCACCCTGACCAGGGATCAAATTCATAATCAAGGTATGTGCCCCGATCAGGTTTCAACCCACAACCTTTTGTTACATGGGACAACGCTCCAACCAACTGAGCCACCTGGCCAGGACAGAAATATCTCCTCTTGACAGAAGATAAAGGCCATAAGATTTCAGCATGTCACTCCAAGCAGTTTTATTTTATTTTATTTAGACTCTACAAAACTGCCTAACTATGAAACTAGGGCTGCCTTGGGGTGAAAATCCTGATCCCTGCCTTTTCATCATCTAGGAAGAAGAAAAGAAAACAAGCAATGTAAGATATTGGGTGTCGGTCCAGATCTGAACACTGAGGCCTGTCTGCCAAGTAAAGTTCTCCCTCCTTAGACTGGGCATTACCACCCAACCCCAGCCTCACTCCAATGATCCTCCTTCTACAGACTCATCGATCAATTCACACCTAAATCAACTCAATTCCTACACCCCTTAAGTGAAAGACTCCAACAGAGAAAGAAATTAGATAAGCTACACTCTGAGGCACAACCTTGACAAGGCAGGAGGGAAAAAATCCTTGGGCTATGCAATAATATAGAGAGAACAGACTCACAGCTGTCAGAGGGAAGGGTTGGGAACTAGGGTAAGAAAGGTGAAGTGATTAAGCAAAGGAAATAAAGACTCATGGACACAGACAACAGTATGGTAATTGCCAAATAGGAGGACGGGTGGGAGATAGAAAAAGGTAAAGGGGTATAATTGGTGATGGAAGGAGACTTGACTTGTTGTGGCAAATACACAATACAATATACAGATGATGTAATGTAGAATTGTGAAACCTATAGAATTTTATTAACCAATGTCGCCCAAATAAATTCAATTCATTTTTTAATTTTTTTTACATAAAAAGGAGAGGTGAGCCATTTTTAGCAACAAATATTAATTTTTATTATATTTCTAAATAAATATTACAATACTTTTTTTTCTTTCATAAAAATAACTTAAACATTTATAACATTCAGTTTTGGAAAAGACAAACTAAGTAAAAATGAAGAAAAGTGATGAAAAATTTTCAAGGACAGAATAAATATAGTCTAGTTATATGCTGCCAGAGTTCTAGGCCCTCATATCAGAATTAGCGCCGGGAGCTCAAAATTTCCTCCAGCTTCAACTTGTTCAAGACGGGAATTTGGGTGACTTCATAGAAGTTCCTGCAAAAGGAAGAGACATCTGCTCAGTATAAAATAGGCAAAGCAAGCAGGCTTCATGGAATAAGTGGGATATAGGGCCCTTGGTTCCCTATCTTACTTTAACCCTGGAGCAGAAAGTAAGGTAAAAAGTACCTCAATCTTTCTTTTTCCTTAGGCAAGGCTAGTCTGGGCCTCCCCATGACTGAGCACCAAGCCAACCTCATCTGGAGCTTGGTACTTACTCGTGAGAATACTTGAAACACACAGCCTTGAACCTATCATGGTAAGGATACAAAGTCAGCAGCTTGTTAAGCTTTCTGATCAAGAGGGAAACATCAGAGGGCTTGTAGCCAAAGTGATAATCCAGTAAATGAGCCTGAAAGAAGCAACATAAACAGTAACTTTTATGACAGGAAGCAGACCCTTCCTCTGTGACTACTATCCCAAATCTAAACTTCCTATCCATGGTACAGAAAGGAAAGCGAGTGAAACATTTCAAAGACTCATACGTCATAAACACTAACCAATTATTATAGGAGAATAGGTTTCAGCCACAAACTAGCGGTATGGCTATATTCATATGTACCAGCTGGATATTATCCCTGGCCATAGATATTCAGGTATGCTGAAATCCACTATCAGAAAGTCCAAGGAACATGACTGACTTTGTAATTTACTCACTTTCAGGTCAAGAGCTAATGGTCAGGCAAACCTCAGAGCAAACTTGAGGTCCCAACTCAACAGCCAACAGAAACTTAAAGCTGTCCCTTCTCTCAGAATCTACCAGCTATCATTACATGCATTCATTTTCTCATTCAATTTTAAGGATGCCTACTATGTGGCAGAAGCAACATAGCAACGTATTTAAGAGCAAATGTTCTGGAGGCAAACTACTGGGGTTCAAATTCTATTTTAACTACTAGTATGGCCTTAAATTGGTCATTTAACCTCTTGGTGCTTCATTTTACCAATGGGGATCATTACTGTAATTATATTGCATGATTAAATTAATATATATAAACCACATGTAACTAGCATATAGTAAGTGCCTAAATAATGCTAGCTAGGATTAATAATATTGTCAAGCCCTGTATAGGATGCTGGGAATATAAAGATGACCAAAGCTCCTGCCCTTGAGGAATCTATAGTCTAGTGGAGGAGACAGGCATTCACAGAGAGAATTACAAAATGTGTGGGAAGTGCTATGAGGGCGCTGGAGGCACAGGGCAACAAGATCCGTGAACTCTGGCTAGGAGAGTAGCAGAAAGCTTCATAGAAAAGGGAACATCTACAATGAGTGCAGAAAGTTAAGTAGGAGCTACACAGGTAGAGAAAGGAAGATTTATTCTATAATGCAGTGATTTTCTAAAAATATCTTAAATTTAAAAAAATAAAAAATAAAAAATGTCTTAAATTAGCCCAGCTGGCATGTCTCAGTAGTTAAGCCTCAACCTGTGAACTGGGAGGTCACAGTTCAATTCCCATTTGAGGTACATGCCTGGGTTGAGGGCTTGATCCCCAGTGTGGGGCATGCTGGAGGCAGCTGATCAATGATTTTCTCTCATCATTCATGTTTTTATCTCTCCTTTTCCCTTCCTCTCTGAAAGTCATAAAAATATCTTTTAAATAAAAATATCTTAAATTATTTCCCCAAACCCCCTTTTTAAAAATATCTTACCTGGAAGCCCAAATATCTTCCCTGGAATTGGAGGCAAAGGCTAAGAATCTCACTAATTTGAATCCCCTTATCTTTACATCCCCTGAGACACTTCTGCAAGAACCCCAGGGCTCTGCCGAATACTGTTTGAAAACCACTGCCACAGGCAAAGGGCAGTCATTAGTGTGCGGAACAGGGGAGTAACATGCGGTAACACATTATTCTATTTAGTGTGTTAAACAAGAATAGTGGCCCCATTGTCACTGCACCAGTTCAGGCCCCAACGCTTCACCTTGACTATTACAAAAGCTGACTTGCCAATGTTGCACTTTTACACTCTATCACCTAATATACCTTCTCTACTACCCTCCCAGTACTATTTCCAAAACATACAAACAGGAACATGTCATTCCCCTGCCTCAAAAACTTCCAGTACCATAGTATAAAATGGGTCTCTCAACATGACATCAAAGGTCTCTTATAATCTGAACACATCCTACCATTCTGGTCTCATCTCTCACCATTCTTTACTCATATAGCCTTTGTTCTATCCACAGGAAATGTCTTATTCTGCCCCCTATACAATATTCTCTTTGTTGTCTTCATGTCTTTTTTAATCATTGTTCCCTCTACCTAGAATGCCTCCTCTCATGAGTTCCTTTCAAGAACCAATTCAAAAGTCACCTTCTTTGTGAAACCTGTCTTACCTATAAAAGCAGGATATATAACATAGAGGATTGTGGAATGCAGACTACCAGGATTCAGATCAGGGTTGACATTTAGCTGATACTCACTGATACAAGCATGCCATGTGTTTAAACATTGAAATATTTCCATACTGGTTGGCAAGAAATTTGTAGTCCCTTCAGCAAGGTTACTCTCTGCAGGAGCTTGTTAGAATGGAGTTTGAGCCATTCAATTTCCCCAGGATCCATGGGTCAAAGCCTGGCTCAGAATGGGCCCTCCATAGCTCTGGAGCTATATTTGGATTGTATGTTACATACATATCAGTAAAAATTCATAGCCATACCACTAGTTTGTGGCTGAAACCTATTCTCCTATAATAATTGGTTAGTGTTTATGACGTATGAGTCTTTGAAATGTTTCACTCTCTTTCCTTTCTGTACCATTCTGATTATGAAGTACTGGTTGTACACCACTCCTAATTCTGTCTCTCCCTAGCAAAACATGTGAATGTATCTCTTATCTATAAAACAGGGATAATACTGATCTTGTGGGGTTATTGAGAAGATTAAACGAGTTCATACAAAGCGCTTAGATCACCAAGCACTCAACTTATATAAACACAACCGTTTATAGACTTCTTTCTCAGCACACAGAGGCTTTCTCGTCAGTTGTGGCTCTAGGACTTCTAAGTTGGAGGGGCTCAGGGACGGTTGGGAAGAGCATGCACTTTTGTCAGCACACTCTTTGTATTTGGATTGTATGTTACATATCAGTAAAAATTCATAGTTCTCTGAAGTTGCTTTTCATAAGCAACTTCATTTAAATTTATTTTCATAAAATTTAGAAAACATCAAACACGAGTTTTATTTATATTGGGGAAGGAGGCTCTGGGGCCTTCCTCTTTAGAAAAGGAAAACACTATAGTATACCTATATAGTATACCTTTTACACATGGACAGTTGCTTTCATAGTCTGTTCTCTGGGTCAGTGCTTCAAATTCCATTCTAGCAAGCTCCCTCAGAGAGTAACCTTGCTGAAGGGACTACCAGGGGCAGAGGTGAAATGGGGTCAGGTAGGAAGTGGGCCCACCCCAGCACTGCTGCAACCAGAATAATTTCACATTCATTTGTTTTGGGATATTGGGTTTTCAGATACGCTTTCCTTGGAACTGTGACTAAGAAAAATGGTACAAAATACTTCAAAACAATTGCAATAGAAACCCTTTAGTCAGCCAGGATCCTAAGATGTTGAGGTGTCAAAGAATTAATAACTGTGGGTATATGGCACTTTTGGCACTGAATCTCCCACAGCCTTAATTTACATCTTCCTTCTCAGCCACCCCTGTGCTTCTGAATCCCCACCCACTGCCACTGGTCAGTGTTTACCACGCTTTTCAGCTTCGTCATGTAGAGGGCCAAGAAAAAGGAAGCAGCAGCTAGCTCGGAACCCTTTTCCTGGATATAGTCATATTCATGCAGGGTCAACTCACAGATGAATCGGGATAAGACCACTGTTTTTATGTCGACATGGATATTCTAAGGGAGCAAAAAGAACATTTCAGCAAGCAATGCAGAAAACCAGCACTAAGCAGAAGACCCCTGTCACCTACTCTCTCCAGTTATCTCACCTCAGGCCTAAATGGCTCGCTGCCTAAACAATGTACTGTTCATACCATCATGGTTCACACTAAGGCACTCTACCCTTGAAATCACAGAATCTTAAGCAGGGGAGAAGGGAGGCAATTCTGAAATTAGCATTAGAATTCACTACCTTTATGTTTTGTAACCAAATTACCAAATGTATGTGTGGTACCTTCCCATCTACTCTTTCTGTACAAGTCATCCTTTGAAGAGCCAAAGCTTTCCAACTATAACTTTGCACCTGGTTCCACCCTTGGATGTATTCCATGCTCCAAATGAACTCTCTCTCCTTTCTTGTTTATATCTTTTTTTATTATTATAACCTATAACAGAGAGAGAAAGAGAGAGAGAGAGAAAGAGAGAGAGAGAGAGAGAGAGAGAGAGAGAGAGAGAAAGTACACAACATCCACTTGTAGAATGCAATGAGTAATTATGAAGTGACCTCCCCTGTAATCAATATTCACCTCCCCCAAAGTCCTCATATGTCCTTTCCTCATAAAAGAATCTTCTCTTCTTCTCCTACTCTGCCCTCACCTCAAAACTTTACAGGCATACTATACAAACCTCCAATTTTCTTCCTCCTAACACTTCATAAAGATTACTAATCTAGGCGTGTCGGACTGAAGAAGAAATTCCTCTGTCCCCAATTGTCTCAGTCCCTTTACCTACCACTCAAGCAGTCACTCTTGGTATGGAGGATACAAACCCAACAGGAAGAAGGGGGATATGCTTTGTCTCTCTTACCATAGAATACATGCGTAGATACTGATAGGCAACAGGAATGTTGATTTCAAATTCGAGGGTTCTCAGGATGCTCATTTCCATGGAAAGTATCTCGTGTCGCTGATAAACCTCTTTACGGGATTTCAGGAATTTCTCCAACTTAGGTGGGCGGGTCTCCTACAGGTGGAGAGAAGAAATAGTCACACCAGGCCAAGACAACACACTCCTCTGCTTGGAGATGAAAAGCAGAGGGGAAGGGGTTGAAGGATAGAAGGTAATAACATTTCCTAGAATAAACCTTCAGGTTAGCTCTGAGAGCCAGCTTCTGGTTGATTTGAATGGCCCATCTGAAACACAAAATCGGAAATACAAGGGAGATCTGATGCAAAACTGCACCACTAGAGAAAGGATGGTGCCTCTGGAGATGGATTCTTACAGCATTGAAAGCACATAATATGGCACAAGGGCTGGGATCAGTGGTCTCTCTTTTAAGGGTGAGAGCCAGGAATGGGAAATCTAAGTCCTACTGTGGGGGAAGGAAAGAAAAGAAGCCATAAAAAGGGGAGCTAGAGATGGAAGATAAGTCCTCACTATGTGTTCTTGTCTAAGGAATAAATAAGGATTTTTGGGAGGGGGCACCACGGGAGTAACAAGCAGTGAGACAGGCAGGCACAGAGGGAGCCTAAGCTGAGACTGAGGACTACAGGGGGTGGGAGGATGTACATGGGGGTTAGACTGGGAGGGGGGATCCAGCCCAAAGGTGAGAGGAACCCTGTCTGGGAGCACCGTCCCAGGTCCCACCCTCTGCAGCCTAACCTTGATTTTGGGGAGAGGACTGGAGGAAGAAATACCACTGAATTTTTTCTATAGAAGCATCCACCTGCCTATCCCAGCCTTTAATTCAAACTTTGCTCTGTCTCTCTAGTTTCAGATCACAAACTGGATTAACCTTCTTGTTTTTCAGGCAGGAAATTGAGGCCCCAAGAGAAGTAACTTGCTCAAGTTCACAAAGCAACCTAGTGGTTAAGAACAGGACAAAACACTATCTCTTCCATTTCTCTACTCACCACTGGTTCCTTTCTTCTCTTCTCATACCATCTCCACACCTCCCCTTGCAAAAATCTCTCCGTACTTATAAATCCTATGAGAGGAAGACCTCCTTCCACACACACACACACAAAAAAAACAAAAAACAACAATAACAAAAAAAAAACAGTGGGAGGGGGGGCTTTGTCCTGGCAACCAAAAGAGGCATGCTCCTGGTTCCAGACTTTGCTGAGAACCACCCTTCTTACTCTCCTCCTCCCTCCTGCTCTCTAAGGACCCATGTTGCTTTTTAAAAAATATTTTTTATTGATTTCAGAGAGGAAGTGTGTGGGAAGAGAGAGAGAGAGAGAGACAGAGAGAGAGAGAGAGAGAGAGAGAGAGAGAGAGAGAGAGAGAGAGAGAGAGAGAGAAACATCAATGATGAACCATTGATGGGCTGCCTCCTGCAGGAACCTGGGACCTCCTGCAGGAACCCCGGACCTTTCAGTCTGCAGGCCAATGATGCTCTATCCACTGAGCAAACTTGTCATGGACCCAGCTGCTTTTTTAAGGGGGCATTGCTGGGGTAACAGGCAGTGGGAGAGAGGCTGGCTTTTTATTTATTTGTTTGTTTGTTTTTAAATATATTTTATTGATATTTTACAGAGAGGGAGAGAGATAGAGAGCTAGAAACGTCGATGAGGGAGAAACATCGACCAGCTGCCTCTTGCACACCCCCTACCAGGGATGTGCCCGCAACCAAGGTACATGCCCTTGACCAGAATCGAACCCAGGACCTTTCAGTCCGCAGACCGACGCTCTACCACTGAGCCAAACTGGTTTCGGCGAGAGGCTGGCATTTTTATTCAAGCCATAAAAATGGCCCTAGATAAGGAAAGGGAAAAGGGGAAAAGGAGAGAGAGAGAAGAGAGAAGGAGAAAGAGCTAGGGAAATTGTAAGCAAGCAGTAGAGAAAATGAGCCATAAAGGAAAGAAGTAAGGGAAGGCATGAGAGAAGAGGAGGGGAGAGAGATAGAGAAAGGGGAAAAGGAGGCTAGGGAGCAAAATAGGGAAGGACAATGGAAGGGAGCAAGTGAGAATGAGTTGGAGAGAATTAGTAAGAATGCAAGCAAGAGAGGAAGCTATTGGAGAAGGAGCAGAGAGGAAGCATGGAGGAGGGTGATCAAGGGAACCAGAGAGCAGGTGGATAGGGATGGAAGTGAGCCAGAGAGGAAAACATTGAGGGAGAGCAAGGGAGGGAGAAGAAAGAGAGGAAGCAAGAAAAGGAGATTAGGTGTAGGGATCGGTTATAGGGTTAAGCCTCAGACTGACCTGCTGGCAAAGCCGAAAACAAGTCCCAGCTTAGAGGGCACAGCCCTCTTAGCATAATTAAGCTTGACCTTATGATGCTCCCTAGATCCTTCCTGGGTCGCTGATGGGCTGTGGGAGGTGCAGCAAATGCTGCCAAAACAAGTGAAACTCACAAGAACATTGTAACTATCCTGACAACTACCTTGTTTGCCCCTGACTGTAAAATAAAGGTTCAGCTTGCCACCTGGATCTGTTCTGTGGTCTCAGCCAGGCACAGAAGATCCACCTAGACCCAGCTTATTCTCTGTCTGTCTTTTCTTCATCCTTCGCCAGCCCCCCTTCAGGCTTGCCAAACCCTTGGCTGTGCTGGCAGGCACAACTAGGGAGTGAGTGTGGTAGGTAGGGAAGGGGAGAACAGATTAGCAAAAAAAAAAAAAAAAAAAGTGGAGGAGGTAGGGTAGGGGGAAGCCAAGGAGAGGATAGGAGCAAGGCACAAGGGAAGTAAGGTAGGGGAGGTAGAGACAAAGAAGGGAGGGAAGGAGAGAGGATGAGTTAGCAAGAGAAGGGGAGGAGAGAGGAAGGAAGAAAGGAGGATGGAATAGGACCTAGGGAAGGAAGGGTGTGAGGGTGGGATGGTGGGAGAGTGGGAATGTGTCAGGGAGGGTATGAGGGTAACAAAGGCACAAGGAAAGTGCCTTTGGGAAGAAGGGAAGGAGGAAGGGGATGAGTGAGTTAAGGAAGGATGGAACAGGGAATCAAACAAGGAAGCAAGTGAACAGGTAAGGGAGTAAGCCAGAAAGGAAAGGAAAAAGTCAGAGGGGGAAACCAGTATGATTGAGTGAATACACAAAATAGTTAAGGATGGTGAAATCGAGGGATGGATTAAGAGAAGACTGAAGAAATATTGTTAGAGAGAGAGGACATGAGTGAAGTGAGGGCTTAAGTAAATGGAGCACAGAAGTAAGATGAGGGCAAGGACAGCAATTGAGGGAGAGAGAGAAAGAAGGAAGGAAATAGAAAAAAAAGAGAGAGGTTTGGAGTGTGAGAGGGAGTTACTGAAGAACTAGGTAGGGAGTGAGTGAGCAAAGGAGGGAGGAAGGCAGGAAGTGAGCTAGGGATAAAGCTGGAGAGGTAGGGAGCTGGCAGAGGAACACAAAAACAAACCCACAGTTCTAAACCTCTTTGAACTCAGTAGAAGTATCTACTACCTTCCTGCTCCTAAGGTTTTATACAACTAGCCTATCTGAAGGAAAAATGGGAATTGTACAAGATCATTTAAAATCTAAAGAAGAGGAAAGAATCAGAGAAATTAGGTAGATTATGGTTATAAAGGAAAGCCCAGCTACTTGCTTTTATAGTACTACTTCAAAAATAACGATTTCACTTAGACTCACTACCAGGCCATTTTCTCTTAAATGTCTCCAGCACCCAGGTTTGGAAACTTTCTTAATATACAGTTCAAGACTCTACTTGAAAGAGAGTTGATGGGAAGAAGAAAAGAGTGGGGGGGGGGGGAGGGAAGAAAATCATTGGGCCACAAGGAAGCTTTAAAAATAACAACCCATTAGATAGGCACACGCCCACATACATATATCTTACAGAAAATGGAAGAATCTTATTCATGCCAGAAAACAAATACATCACTATTCCCACCTAACACCAGCTTCCCTGGTGGGGAAAATGGATTAAAAAATTAGTAGGAAATACTATTTTCATACAGACATAGGTACAAATACATGTACACATATACATATATACACATAAATAGATATGTGGATACACGTGACTTGGATAGAAATCTAATTGACTAGTTCTCTCCAGGCCCTATGAACTCAACCTCAAGTTTTGCTGCAATCAGAAGAGCAGCGGCACCAAGGAGTTGCATCTTCTCTTTCTTGAATATTTTCTTCATAAGGTAGCGATCCACCAGCTTCACTGCCAAGTAGAGGCTCTCATGATTCAGATCACAGTTAATCTGGAGGAATACATAAACAGGGCAAAAATCTGCATATTGTCCAGCTCCCAAATCACATTCAGATAAATCTAACTTCCTGGTCTGTGGCACTGAGCACAGTAGAGCTACCAGACCTGGCCAGCTGTGATTCAACTATGATTATGGGAACTAGTTCAGCCAGTGCTTGTGTAGCCTCCTGCCAGTACTTAACATAAGAACTTGGCCACCCATGCAGCAGCTTGTCATCAAATGGAAACATCTAAAAGTGTGGGTAATACCTGAATGAATGGTTGGAATTTGGAGTCAATGAATATTTAATTCAGCAGCTGTGACAGTTATAGCAATCCTTCCTTGAATGTAAGACATTCTAACATAATTCTTCTTGGGACTACAGACAGTCCTGGGGTTACATCGGACTCGACTTAAGTCATTTCGTGGTTACATTGCCATCTCCCATTCATTTATTTTTAAAAATGTTCCATCATGTCAACGTATGTACATATGTGCTTTATGTTTTTTATTATTTATTTACCACAAGTAAAGGTCAGAAATTGTTATATTTCTTTTAATTATCTTTTTACTGTTCTACTTCATTCATGCTGTGTATGTGCTCCATGTATATGACATAGATGCTTATGCAGGTGAGTACCGACTTATGGTGAAAATCACTTTACATCGCGCCATAGGAACGGATCTCCAACTTAACCCAAGGACCTACTGTACATGAAATAAGCTAATCCTTCTTGTGACAGCCCTTCTACTAGGGGGGCATCTGTGATTATGTCAACAATAAAAAATAAATTTAAAAAAAAGTTATTATGTCTCATATAAATCTCCATTCTAGACCAAATAACTTGACTTCACATAAAGACGTAAATGTGAACATGAAGCTATAAATCATTATGTTAGAATGATTCTCTCTCATTGATGTTTCTATCTCTCTCCCTTCTTCTCTAAAATAAATAAAAATATATTTTTAAAAAGTAAGAGCAAATTAAACCCAAAGCATGAAGAAATAAAACTATAAATATTAGAGCAGATATGAATAAGTTTGAAAATAGAAAAACTAAAGAGAAAATGAATGAAACCAAAAGCTGATTCTTTAGGGAGGGGAAACCAATAAAACTGGTAAACTTCTAGCAAGACTAATTAACAAAAATATAGAAAAACACATCAAGTATCAGGAATGAAAGAGTAAGAAATATAGGGAATTCTATAAACTATATGCACATAAATTCAACAACTTAAGATGAAACAGACCAATTATTTGAAAACTACAAACTACCAAAATTCATCTAAATGATATAGATAACTTTAATAATCTTATAACTATTAAAGAAATTATATTTTTAGTTAAAGTTGTTTGGTGAAAAGAAAAATACTTCAGACTCAGGCGGTTTTGCTTGCAAATTCTATAAACATATAAAGAATAAATAACATCAACTCTACACATCTCTCCCCGAAATAGAAGAGGGGGGAATAGTTTCCCAAATTGTTGTATGAAGCCAGTATCATTCTCGTATCAAAAAAGAGACAAAGACAATAAAATTAAAAAATTTAAAAGAGAACACTACAAACCTACAGGCCAACATTCATCAAAAATATAGATACAAAAATCCTCAACAAAATACTAGCAAATAAAACCTAGTAGTATATAAAAAGAATAATATAACGGGGCCAAGTGATGTTTACTCAAGGAATATGAGGCTTGTTTAATATTGAAAATCAGTGAATGTAATCTCCATATTAATAGTCTAAAACAAATATTATCTATAGATCCAAGAAAAAATATAACATTCATTTATGATAAATATACAGCAGCAAACTAGGAATGGAAAGTAACTTTCTCAACCTGAGCAAGGTATCTACAAAAACTCTAGAGTTAAGATCATACTAGTGGTGAAAGACTAACTGCTTTCTTCCTCAGATTAGGAAAAAAGGCAAGGTTGTGCACTCTTACTGCTCCTACTAAACATCATAATGGAAGTCTTATACAGCACAATAAAACATGAAATTAAATGCATGCAGAATGGAAAAAATAAAACTTTTAATTTACAAATGACAATTATCTATATATAAGAGATAACATCAAGAAATCTATTAAAAGAGCTGAGACCGGTTTGGCTCAGTGGATAGAGCGTCGGCCTGCGGACTGAAGGGTCCCGAGTTCGATTCAGGTCAAGTGCATGTACCTTGGTTGGGGGCACATCCCCAGTGGGGGGTGTGCAAGAGGCAGCTGATGGGTGTCTCTCTCTCATCGATGTTTCTGACTCTCTATCCCTCTCTCTTCTTCTCTGTAAAAAATCAATAAAATTTAAAAAAATCTATTAAAAAACTAAGAATAAGTGAGTTTTAGCGAGGTTGTAGAATATGAATATCAAACACAAATATCGGTATTTATAACAACAGTGTAAATCTGGAAACCTAAATTTTAGAAAAATACCATTTACATTACCTCCAGGAGAAAAAAATATAAATAAGGTGTAAACCTAACAAGACAAGTACAGGATCTATATGGCAAAATAATAATAATAATAATAATAATAATAATAATAATAATAAAATAAAAATAAAAAATAAAAATTTTAACTAAATACATAATACATTCATGGGTTGAAAAGATTCAACATAGAAAGTCTATCAATCATTTTTAACTTCACCTATAGATGTGTGTTGGGATCCTTAAGACCACATTCCTAGGAGGACTCCCGGGACTCCGTATATAGTCATATTCATGGCTGATTTATTATAGCAAAAGATAACAAGCAAAATTAGCAAATGGGAAAAAAACATGGGCAAAGTTTGACAAAAAAACAAAAGCAAGTTTCTGAGAGTCCTGTCCCAGTAGAGTACTTTAGGATTAATTAGTTTAGTTAATTCCTCCGGCAATGAGATGTGACAATACGTATAAAGTATTGTCTACAGGGAAACTCATTAATGACTCAGTGCCTAAGATTTTATTGGGAGCTGGTCACGTAAACACCCTGTGCTTAGCATGTACCAAAATTCCAATTTCCCAGAAGGAAAGCAGGTATTCAGAATAAACACATTGTTTGCAGAGAGTTCAAGCACAGTTATCATTGAGGGAGGGTTTTATAGCAGCACAGGGAACTGTTTATCAGTCAAGTTCCCAGATGCCAGCCAAGGGCCAACTTTGCAAACAGGCCTTTCAAAGGATAGCAGTACTAGGTCCATTCTGTTAACTCTTTTCTGGACAAAATGTAACTCAATTCCAATCAAACTCAGTAGGATTTTTTGTATATACAAACAAACTGATTCTAAAATTTATAGAAAGGCAAAGTAATTAGAATAGCTAAAAAGAGTTGAAAGAATCAAGCTACCTAATTTTAAGAATTACTATAAAACTTCAGAAATAAAGACAGTGTAATATTGGCAAAGGGATAGATACAGAGATAATGGAATAGAAGAGAGTATAGAAATAAGTATAAAATTAGCCGAGACTGGTTTGGCTCAGTGGTAGAGCGTCGGTCTGCGGACTGAAGGGTCCCGGGTTCAATTCCGGTCAGGGGCATGTACCTTGGTTGCGGGCACATCCCCGGTAGGGGGTGTGCAAGAGGCAGCTGGTCAATGTTACTCTCTCATCGATGTTTCTAGCTCTCTATCTCTCTCCCTTCCTCTCTGTAAAAAGTCAATAAAATATATTTTAAAAAAAAGAAATAAGTATAAAATTAGACCCACACAAATAAGGCCAATTGATTCTTGGCAAAATCACAAAACAATTTAGTGAAGAAAGTTGTGTGTTTGTTTTTTCACAAATTGTGTTAGAATAATTAGACATCCATGTGCAAAAAAATGTACTTTGACTTCAAAATCTTCATACCTTATACAAAAATTAACTCAGAAGGGATTATAGATTTAATGTTAAAACTATAAAACTCTCAGATAAAATATAGGAGAAAATATTCATGACCTATGTTTAGTCAAAGAGTTATTTTTTAAAATGTATATTTTATTGATTTTCTACAGAGAGGAAAAGGGATAGAGAGTTAGAAACATCTATGAGAGAGAATCATAGATCAGCTGCCTCTTGCACACCCCCTACTGGGGATGTGCCCACAACCAAGGTATATGCCCTTGACGGGAATCGAACCTGGGACCTTTCAGACCGCAGGTCAACACCGTATCCACTGAGCCAAACCAGTTTCAGCTCAAAGAGTTCTTAGACATAACACAAAAGACACGATCCAAAAGAAAACATTTTTAAAAACTAGACTTTATCAAAATTAAAAACATATAATATTCATGAAATTAAAAAGTTATAAAGGTGGAGAATAAATTAGGAGTTTCTAGAGACAAGAAAGTGAGAGGATGGAGATGGCTATAGTTATAAAAGGTTAACATGAGGGATCCTTATAGTGATGAAATAATTCTTTATCTTAACTGCGGTGATGGTGGTGCTTGCAAAATTCACATGTATGATGAAATTATATAGAGCACACACACACACACACACACAAGTACATGTAAAACTGATGAAATTTAAATAAGGCTTGTGAAACCCTGATTGTGACACTATATTACATGTATACAAAATGTTATCATTGAGAAAAAGGTAAAGGGTACACAGGACCTCTCTATACTATTTTTGCAATTTATTATAAATCCATTACTTCAAATGTTAAAATTTCATAGAACTATATACCACAATATTCAACTGTGATTCTCTATCAAAAAGATGTACATTAGCATCACTTGCAGGGCTTTATAAAAATAAGGGTACCTGCGCCACACCCCCACAATTCTGATTTGATAAATCTGGGATGGGACCTGGCACCTGTGATTCTGTAATCTGCGCACTGAAGATGCATCCCTATGGATTACCACTACTTTAAAAGTGGAGGATAAACCGAAACCGGGTTGGCTCAGTGGATAGAGCATCAGCCTGCAGACTGAAAGGTCCCGGGTTTGATTCCAGTCAAGGGCATGTACCTTGGTTGCAGGCATATCCCCAGTAGGGGGTGTGCAGGAGGCAGCTGATCTATGATTCTCTCTCATCGATGTTTCTAACTCTCTATCTCTCTCTCTTCCTTTCTGTAAAAAATCAATAAAATATATTTTAAAAATTAAAAAATAAAAGTGGAGGATAAGAAATAAACACATTAACAGTGGTTGTGAGATCATAGGCAATTTTAATTTCTTACCCTGCTATAATAAATGTGAAGTTTTGTACAATATAAGTAACAAAAGCTATTATAAAAAAAGATTCAGTTTATCATTCTAGCTGGTAGATATATTTTATCTCTGTAATCCATTCAATTCCATTCATATGACAAATATTTATTGGCACCCTTCTATGTGCCAGATACTATTCTAGGCTATCTTTCTTTAGTATAAAGTGATAATTAAATATTCATTGTAGTATTCCCTCAACAACTAACTCTAGACAAATAGCTATCCACCACATTTGATGCTACACTGTCCTTGCTATTATCTATTCCATCCAAACTTGAAAGACTTTGCCACTGACCCCTATCAAAATCACTAAATATACTTTTACAATATTTTAAGAAAAATTAAACTACCATATCATCACTTTCTCTTCTTTTTTAGAAATAATCTCTTCTTTCATTTGTTTCTCCAGTATCTAATTTATAACCTTCTTATGTACTTGGTGTATTCTAGTATGTATTGTACTTATTTGTCTGGATGTCTTATCTTGACCTATCCAATATAATAAAAGGCTAATATGCAAAATGACCGAATGATAGAATGACTGGTCACTATGATGTGCACTGACTACCAGGGGCCATTCAATGCAGGAGCTGCCCCTTGGTGGTCAGTGTGCTCCCACAGGGAGAGCACCATTCAACCAGAAGCCAGGCTCACAGCTCCACGGCAGCATTAAAGATGTTCAACTGACAGCTTAGGCCCGCTCCCTGAGACATCCCTTGAAGGCTCCTGGACTGCGAGAAAGCATAGGCTGGGCTGAGCCAAGTACACAAATTTCGTGCAATAAGCCCCTAGTATATCATAAGCTTTCCAAAGGCAGGAACCATGGCTTGTTCAGCTTTGTAGACCCAGTAAATTTTTACCATGTCTGAAAGCTGGCATTGCTGAATAACTAATTGATAAACAGAATAGCAGTTCCTTAAAGCAGGAGTTGCCAGCCTCACCTGCATTTTCACCATCCAGTTCACAAGAAGGGCCCTCGTCTCAATGTTTATGTCAGTCTGATTGCTCATGTAATTTTTAAGTCTGAACTTTTCCTGGTGACAATAAGAAAGAAATGTTAATAAACAATTCTTATAGTTCAAAAGTTGTATCTGGAGAAAAAATATTTGCAATTAATATCTCAGAAAAAAAAGTTATAACTTAACATAATTAACATCTTAATTTACGTTAATAAATGATTTAACTCATTTTCATCAGGTATCTGAAAAAGGCAGATCAAAGTATGCTCTCCCAGTTCTTTGGGAAATGGACACATATGATATTCAAGTGTCATAGTGGATACTGAGGAATCCAGTGGGGAAAACAGGCAGAAACATACCTATGACTATAGATGAATATCAAAAAGGTTATGATTCCTTTTTGAAATTTAACTAAAAGCACAATGCCATGCTATGTAGTGCAATGCCTCTCAAACTTTAACATGCATATATACCACTTGAGGATATTTAAAATTCACATTCTATTTAGAAGGTCTGGGGTGGGTCTAGGTTTCCGTATTTCTAACAAAATCCCAAGTGAAACCTATAGTGCTGAGCTAAGGCCCACACTTTTGGCATAGCAAAGTTTTTTCTTACTTCCTCTAAAAAATGTAGGCTCTCGAGTCAGTTAATCAAAAGCTATGCCTCTAGAGAGAATATGAGTTATTCATCCTCCCTCTCATACATGGCCTGCTAAAATTCTAGTTGGCACATAATCTTGGTCCCATCTGTTCTATTGAAAGAAACAGGGGGGAAAAACTTGGAATTGATGACTCTTAGTAGTAAAGGAGACTGGCAGATTTCAAAGAAGGAAGAAAATTTCACCAGATCAGAGAGGTAAAACAACGGGTGTGATTTTATATATGATGCCAGAAACTTGCATAGAAAGGGAAAAGATCTCTAATAGCAGCTACTCAGAGGAGACTACTTGACTATTTTTGTGTCTGAGACTGTCTCCTCGGCAATTAGAGGTGTAGGCTTATGTTCTTAGGTAATAATACTTTATTTCAAATCCCAACTCTATCACATACTAGTTGTGTGACTATGGACAGTTTCCCCCAACTAAAAAAAGGAAATAATAATACCTACCATCATGAACTTAATGTGAGAATTAAATAAGATAATGTCTGTAAATTATTTAGCACAATGTATAACTCATAGTAAAATACCAGTAGATGACAGTTGTTATCCCCTTTTCAACTCATATTTGAAGGATGAAGCGATGAGAAAATGAGAACTAGAAGTCATTCCCATTCCCCTCCAGCCATCTACATACCTCTCTCTCCTTCATGTATTTGAAGATATCTTGGGTGTATGATAAGTTGAAAAATGGATCATAATGGGCCTCATCAATAATCTCCAGTATGGTTATCTGGTTGTAAATCACCAAAAAGTCATATTAGAAGAAATATTCCAAGAAAGGCTTAGCTTATATACATAAAGAATGACTTCTTTCTTCCTACTGTCATCTTTTGCTGAGATTCCTCAAGCTTCTTACATCCTGGACCATAACAGAGCATGCTTGCACCCTGAAATCCTCATGCTGCTGAGTGACCGAGAAATGCTTAGTATTCCTTGTACATGTCTGCTCTACCCTAGAACCATTTTTACAGGTAAGCTCAATATTCTTCAACAACACTGTTATATTATATTACTATTTCATCTTATGTCACCTGTCTTCTTAGGTTCCTTATCCCAAAGCTTTGATCTGGCCCAATTCATCTTCTTGGCAGCCTTTTCCATCATTTTACACTTTTATTCAGGTTGATTTTGCCTACAAGGGGGGTATTTCTCTTCCTACTTGCCAAATCTCATCCCTTTACCCTTTCAATTTACAACTTAAAAAGCAACTTCCTTAGGAGATGCCTCCATGAACTTACTGATCTTTGAATGAAGCCTACTTGAATTTAGATCGCAATTACAAAGAAAGGCAATTTCCCAAAAAGTAAACACTACTACAAAGCCTATATACATTTATATACAGTATTACAGGCTCTTGTGGATATTCCTAGAATAAATACTCTCTAATTGCTTAGGTGAATCACTATGCCAATCAGGAAGTCAAGAGTTCTACAAGGCCAACTTGATTTACTCTAGCTTAAAATATATAGCTCAGTTGCTGTTTAAGAAAAAAAATCTCTTTGCTAGCAGCTACCTCTAGGACAACAAAGAACATTTAATCTAATGTAAAAAGAGAGCAGAATACCTCCTTCTTTGCTACACGCCGCCAATCGGAGACACGTTTTTTGGAACTGGACTTACAAGCACTGTGCTTCTGTGAGGTATGATACTTGTTCACAATAGACAGGATGTCAGAGAGGGATTTCGCTCTTCTGGATTCAGGGGGAGAGGTGAACATCTGTGAGCTGGTATTAACTGGGAGGATTGATACATCTTTAAGAATAGTGTCTTCCTTTTGGGTGGGATTATCTTGCAAGGCCAATGGTTCCTTAAAGGTCACCTTCTTCCTAGAGGCAGATTTCTTTAAATTGAATGAGTCATCGATGGCAAGCTTCCTCTGAAAAGTTAATTCTTCGGTGATGGGGGATTCCCTCTCGATACTGGGCTTCTGCTGCAAAGACGATTGCTTCTTCAAGAGGAACACCTCACCTTGAGCAGTGGCCTTCTTCTTTAAAGATAATTTACTATCTGTGCTTATTATTGCATCAGTGGAGAGCTTCTTCTTCAGAATCGATGGTTTCTTTGAAAAGGAATCCTCATCAGTCGTGCTTTTCTCCTGCAAAGTCAACAGCTTCTTCGAGGAGTCCTCTTTGGTATCAATGATATGCTTCTTTTTTAAAGATAACGGTGTCTTGGTATCAATTGCTTCCTCAGTTGAGGACTTCTTCCTAAATGGCCCTGGCTTCTTAACAGAGAAATCCTTATCTTTGCCAATCATATTCTGCAAGTCCAACACTTCTTGGCAGATGGACATCTTTATTTGAGTGGTGTATTTTTTCTTCTTTAAAGATAATGGCTCCTTGCTGGACATTGCCTCATTTGTGGTATATTTCTTCCTAAAGGAAACTGGCTCCATAAGAAATTCATCTTTACTGTGAATATTCTCCTGCAATGCCCAAGGCTTCTTCAAGAGGGCTACTTCCCCCTGAGTGGTATGCTTCTCTGGCAACACAGATGATTCCTTGAAGAGGGACTCCTCCTCAGTGGTTGGCTTCTTTTTAAAGGACAATGGCTCCTTAACGAGTGACTTCTCTTCAGAAATGGTCTGCACTAGTGGCTTCTTCAAGCAGGATGGCTTATCTTTAGTGGTACATCTCTTTACAAACACTAGCTCCTCTTTGGGGGTCTCCTCCTCAATGGTATGCTTCTTCTTAAAAATCAAAGGCTCCTTTAAAAGTGACTCCTCTTCAGTTGGATTCTTTTGCAGGGTTAAGGGCTTCTTTACAACAGAAATGTCCCCCTCAGTGGTGTGCTTCTCTTTGAATGACTCTTGGAAAAGGAACTCCTTAGTGGCAGACTTATTCTCAAAAGGAAATGGTTCCTTATTGGGCAACTCCTCTCTGGAGGTGGCCTTCTGCGATATTAGTGATTTCCTCTTATATGACACCTTCTCCTGAGCAGTACACTTATTTAAAGTCAGTAGCCTCTCGGTGGTGGTAGACTCCTCAGTTTTAGGTTTCTTCCTAAAGTTCGTTGGCTCCATAATAGAATCCTTTTCAATGTTATTGTCCAGTGAGGTCAGTTCCTTCACACAGCATAACTCCTTACTGGCAGACTTATTCTCAAAAGAAAATGGATCCTTATTGGGCAACTCCTCTCTGGAGGTGGCCTTCTGCAACATTAGTGACTTCCTCTTATACGACACCTTCTCCTGAGCAGTACACTTATTTAAAGTCAGTAGCCTCTCGGTGGTGGTAGACTCCTCAGTTTTAGGTTTCTTCCTAAAGTTTGTTGGCTCCATAATAGAATCCTTTTCAATGTTATTGTCCAGTGAGATCAATTCATTCACACAGTAGAACTGCTTCCCTTGTTTTACATACAACTTCGAGGATGGTAATGTTCTCTTAGGGAAAGTTGCCTCTTCAGTTTCATGCTTATTCCCAAAAGTCACTGGCTCTGAAACAAACTTGAAATCACTCTCAGTCTCCTCCAGCAAGGATTGTGGCTCCACAAATCCAGATGTCTTATTCCAATGTACATCCTTCTTTAAAGATAATGACCTCTTCATGTGGATTGTGTCCTTAGTAGTGGGTTTCTCTTTTAAAACTAATGGCTTTTTTGAAAGAGATGCCTCCTCAGTGGTGGGTGCTTTAGAAATGGTAGATACATTCACAGTGAGTGATTCCTCCACAGAGTTTAGTATCATGGTGTTAGCTGCTGATGTTGAGGGTTCCAATTCATATCTGTAAAGAAAACAATGTCAGGGTAAGAAGAATGTAGTTCCTAGAATCTTCACCTACCATCTCATTTTGTTGCCACATTTAATGAAGGTATTGAAGTGAAAAGGCCTTAAACTCCAGGAGACAGATTAGAGTGTAAAAATCAATGTGTATCATAGTGAATCAACTAAATAGCACAGTGAATAGTTTCTATGGCCTACATGACCTCAATTTTCTGAAAAATTTCTCCTGAAATCCATGCTATATTTTTAGCATATATGATGTATTATTATACCTTAATTTATATGTAAAGGCTTTCAATGTAATACCGCATTATATGAGTGATCTGCTCACATATCAGTCTCCCTCACCAGCTGCAATTATTTGTCTTTGTCTATCAGAACCAGGCATCTGATAAAATTCAGGTTGAAATTAATATTGTTGAAAGCTTATGAGAGAGAATTTTAAGAGAGAAGTATATAAGAGGCTCATGAAGGCTTATAAGTGAAAGCTGGGCACTTAACGTTGGTGGTATCTAATCATAGTCTCTTTACCCTAGACCAGTCGTCAGTCAACCGCGGCTCGAGAGCCACATGCAGCTCTTTGGCCCCTTGAGTGTTCTAATGCCACTTCTTCAAAATAGACTCACCCAGGTCAAAAACCGACTTCTGTGCATGGGCCACAAAGTTTCAATCACACTGTGTATGCGCACCTGCACGTGGTGTTTTGTGGAAGAGCCACACTCAAGGGGCCAAAGAGCCGCATGTGGCTCGCAAGCCACGGTTTGCTGACCACTGCCCTAGACTATTCACAAGATATTTTCTCAGTGGAGGACACTAAAAACAAAATAAACATTGTTCACATGTGTCAAATGCAAAGCTTTGTTTTGTATAGGATTTCATGACCAATCAGAGTGAGTAACTTGGTGCAACTAAATCATTGGATGACTAGAAATCAGAATAAGAAAGAGGATTAAAAACAAATACAATCATCAGTCTAAACAAGAGTAAAAACTATACATCATATGATTCCACTTATCCGACACACCCAGAATAGACATATCCACAGAGGATATTCATTGCCTGGGGCTGAGAAGGGGCAGGAGCTGTGAAGGGAAGAGTAGAAAGGAAGACTGAAAAGGGAAGGGACTGGTAATGGGTATGAGTTTCTTTGGGGGGGTGTACAGAGTCTTTAAAAAGTTCTAAAATTAGATAGTGGTGATGTAATGGCTATACAACTAACTCTATGAATATAATACAAAAAAACCCAATGAATTATTTTTAAAAGGGAAGTGGCAGCTGTACTATTAGAAATTTACAAGCTAATTCTAAAATTTATATGGAATTGCAAGGAACCCAGAATAGCCAAAACAATCTTGAAAAAAGGAACAAAGTTAAAGGAGTCATATTTCCCAATTTCAAAATCCTTACAGAGCAACAATAACCAAGATAGCTGTGGTACTGATATAATGACAGACATGTAGATCAATGGAATAAAATTAAAAGTTCATAAATAAACACTTACCTTTAACAATCAATTAATTTTTTACATGGTTGTCAAGACAATTAAGTGGAAAAAGATTAGTTTATTTAAGAAAATGGTGCTAGAACAACTGGATATGTACATGCAAAACAATTAATTTAAACACCTAACATACACCACCAATAAAAAGTACTTTAAAAAAAAAAAAAAACCTAAGAGCTAAAACTTTTAAATTCTTAAAAGAAAATCTTAAAAAGAAGCAAAGAAAAAAAACACATCATGGACACAGACCATAGTATGGTGATTATCAGAGGAAAAGGGGGAGAGGGAGGTAGAAGAGAGTAAAGGGGGATAAATAGTGATGGAAGGAGAATTTACTTGGGGTAGTGAACATACAATCTACACTAATAAAAGAAAAAGATGCAAATTGACTGAACCTTCATGATGCCCACCAACCAATTAGGAGTGAGTATGCAAATTAACCCAACAAAGATACTTAATTTGCATACGCAGGTGCTGAGCAGCTGGGGGCAGGATGCTTGCGTCATCACCATGGCAATGACACAGGCATTCCGCACCACCACAGCCACTCAGGGCCTCTGGGCAGCAGGGCCAGAGCAGAGAAAGGCGGCTCTGGGGAAGGAGCGGAAAGGCAGTGCTGGCAGCCAGGGAAAGGAAGGCCCATTCTTGCACAAATATTCATGCATCAGGCTTCTAATACAATATATAAATGATGTATTATAGGATTGTATAATACATGTGAAACAAAAATTTTTTCAATAAAATTTAAAAACGTATTATAAATCTCTACAACTTTGGATTTGGCACTGGTTTCTTATTAAATACTAGAGGTCCCCTCAGCCCAGCCTGCACCCTCTCCAATCTGGGACCCCTCTGGGGATATCCGACTGCCTATGGGCCTAAACTGGCAGTCAGATATCCCCCTCACAATCCTGGACCATTGGTTCCTAATCGTTCACCTACCTGCCTGCCTGGTCGCCCCTAACTGCCCCCCCTGCTGGCCTGATCACCCCCAACTGGCCCCTCTCTGCCAGCCTGATTGCTCCTTTTGACCACCACCACCCGCCAGTCTGGTCACCCCTTGCTGCCCCCTGCTGACCTGGTTGCCCCCAACTGCCCCCCCTGCCAGCCTGGACACCCCTAACTTCCCCTCCACTGGCCTAGTCTCCTCCTATTGGCCCCCTAATGGCCTGGTCACCCACAACTGCCAACCCCCTGCCAACCTAGTCACCCCTCATGCCCCCCCCCCACTGGCCTGATCACCCCATGCAGCCTACTGTTCAGTCGTTTGGTTGTCCCTCACTAACACCCCTGCCCTGCTGGCCTGGTCATAGGCAGCTATATTGTGAGGGCATGACAGTCAGCTTGCATATTACCTCTTTATTATATAGGATGACACCAAAAAACAAGCAACAAAAGAAAAACATAAACTGAATTCCTCAAAATTAAAAATGGTTGTGCCTCAAAGGACACCAACAGGAAAGTGAAAATACAACCCACAGAATGGATAAAAATATTTCCAAATCATTTATCTTATCAGGGACTTATATCTAGAGTATGTAAAGAACTCTTACAAATTCAATAATGAAAAGCTCAATGACTAAATTATAAAAAGGGGACAAAGGATCTGAATAGATATTCTTCCAAAGAAGATATGCAAGTGGCTATTAAGCATATGAAAGATGTTGAATGTCAGAGAAATGCAATCTAAAGGAGATACTACTTCACACCCACTAGGATAGCCATAATTTTTTTAAAAGAAAAAAGATTGTGAGGATTGACAGGGATATAGAAAATTAGAAACCCTCATATATTGCTTGTAGGACTCTAAAATAGTGCAAGCATTGTAGAATATAGTTTGGCAATTCCTCAAAGAGTCCAACATAGAATTGCCATTTGACCTAGCAATTACATTACTAGGAATATACACAAAAGAATCCTATATAATAAAAGCGTAATATGCTAAGTATCCAGTCATCTGGTCATCTGTTCAGCCAATCAAAGTGTTATATGCTATTGATATGCTAAGGCTGCTCAATCACTCAATTTGATGTGCACTGACCACCAGGGGGCAGACAGTCAACCAGTCAACCAGTCACTATGACGTACACTGACCACCAGGGGACAGGCGCTCTGACAAGGTTAGTTTGCTGCTGGAGTCCAGCTGATTGGGACTGAGCGAGATGGGCCGAACAAACCCTGGAGCCCTCCTGTGGTCCCTCCCCAACTGGCTAACCTCCCGCCCCCCTGCCTGGCCCTGATCATCCACCAGTGGGGTCCCTGAGCCTGGCCTGTGCCCTGTTGTAATCCAGAACCCCTTGGGGGATGTCAGGGAACCACTTTTGGCCCGATCCCACAGGCCATGCTGAGGGAGCCCCCCTCCAGTGAATGAATTTTCATGTACCAGACCACTAGTATATATATATATAAAAGCCTAAGCAACCGTTATGAACGAACAACCAGAACAACCAGTTGGCCAATTGCTATGATGCACACTGACCGCCAGGGGGGCAGATGCTTAATGCAGCAGGAATTGCCCCCTGGTGATCTGTGTGCTCTCACAGGGGAATCACTGCTAAGCTAGAAGCTGGGCTCACAGCTGGCGAGTACAGCTGCCACGACAGGAGCCTCTCCTGACACTGCAGCAATGCTACTGAGTGGTGGCAGCAGGCACAGCAGGCTGGCATGAGCAGAAGCATCATGACACCAGCTCAGCTCGGGTGGGCTCCTCCCTGCTGCTTGGCACACTGTTACATCCCTTGGGGGATGTCTGACTGCCTGGCATGGCCTGCAGGGATTGGACTAAACCAGTAGTCAGTCATCCCCTGAGGGGTCCCAGATTGAAAGAGGGAGCAGGCCAGGCTGATGGATTTGTTCATGAAGACCGCCCCCTCCTCATGCACAAATCCATCCACCACACTGGGCCTCTAGTTGAAAATAAGTGTTCAAACAAAAACTGATATATGAATGTTCATACAAGCACTGTTCAGAATAACTAAAAGGTGGAAACAACCCAAATGTCCACCAACTGATGCATGGATAAATAAAATATGGGATAGCCATCCGTGGGATGGAATATTTGGAAATAAAAAGGAATGAAGTACTCATACCTGCTACAACGTTATGCTACACGAAAGAAGCTAGACATATAAGACTACAAATTATATAATTTATATGAAATGTCTAGAATAGGCAAATCTATAGAGATGGAAAATAGATTAATAGTTGCTTAGAAGTCAGAAGGATGGTGGAATTGAGATAAGACAGTAAAGGAACAGGGTTTCTTCTGAGCGGAGATCTATGAACCAGGAGGTCACAGTTCAATTCCTAGTCAGGGCACAAACCTAGGTTTTGGGCTGGATCCCCAGTAGGGGGTGTGCAGGAGACAGCCAATCAATGATTCTCTGTCATCATTGATGCTTCTATCTCTCTCTCCCTCTCCCTTCCTCTCTGAAATCAATAAAAATACATTTTAAAAATAAACCAAGTAGGGCTAACTGCTAATCTTCTGGTTTGATTGCTTTTAGTTAGGTAATTCACAGTGTTCTGTGGACCTGACATGTTAATTTTCCGAAGTTCCGCAATTTTCCCCCCTTACCATTTGGAAGCCATGCTTAGCCCCATTATAGATATCTATCTCACTTATTCTATTCTTCCCTGAAGAAGTAATTCCCACTAGAATAAGGAGAAGATATAGGAACATCTCACTCCACTCTCTAACTTTTCTTCCAATAAAATTTTTCCTAAGGTTAAATCCTTTCTCTAATCCTAGATGGGAATACTTATATCTACCGTATTTACAGAACCTATCAACAGTTCCCTGTAACATCTGGAAAACACATGTTTTTGGAATAGGGAAACAGTAATCTCTATCCAATAACAAGGGGAAAACCTCCCCTAAAGCTTCTAATGGACAAGCGGACTAGCAAGCTATCAAATAGCTGCTAAGAATTCTCTAAAAATTTAAGTTGCCCCCAAACTCTCAAGTACAGATAATTCAAACAGGGACTGAATTACTAAAGATATAAAAAGTGAACACAAGATCTTTTGACAAATTCTCCAATGACAGCTCTTTCAATATGCAAACACCCCGTAGAAAAAGAGAGGGAGAAAAGAGGCCTGTAACATTTTAGCAACCACAGCTAAGCCCACATCAGCAACCAAAGTTAATGTAGTAATCACCAACATGGCTTATTAAACATGTTTTCAATGTGGAAAAAAGGAAGTCAAAAGGATGTCACACACTGTCCTTTACCATCTAAAACAATGCCATCTGTGTCACCTCTTACTTTTTTATATTTATCTCATTGTTTTTGGCCAACTGCAGAGCAGGTGTGTTCTTGTTTATCTTCTTGGAACTGTCTTTAACAACCTTCTTATTGGCTTCCTTCTTAGGTTGGTCAGGTGGACTCTGAGAAGCCTACAAAAAATAGGGGAGAGAAAGCAGCAAAGAAATTGAGAGAACAATAAATTACCCAAGAGGTGGCTCTTATAGGCACGTCCTGATCCACATCCCCACCCTACACACTTTGGTTGAGTATTCCATGAATAATCAAAATATCTCACAACCAGTATAGTACTGGTGTGGACTAATCACAGTGAAAGCTAGCAGTAGAGTACAACTGGTAATTATTAGCTAAATAGCAGCCCTAAATCAAGTACATCAAACTCACAGTCAGCAGGCCATATGCCTCGTTTATTTAAGAAATATAGTAAGTAGTTCTTATCTCCATGTTAGGCATACTGGATGGCAAATTCTCTAAAGGTGTTTTGCTAATATCACATTTCACTGTCACCCCATAAGATGTTCAGAGGTGGGGGGGGAGGGGAATATAACTGGCTTTGTTGAGTGGGTATACTAAAGTAAACTACGTTTTCAGTGTCAAGCTCTAACACAACACTACCTGTGATACATTTATTCCATTTCATTGAAGGGATACTTAATATGGAATTCTGAGGAGCTCCACCCCATATCATGACTAATTGTATTGAACAGGAGGAGAGATCCTGGATCTACAAATAATGTCAGTAAAATTAATTTTTTTTTTTACTTTTAAAATAAAATAAATTTAACCTATATTTCAAATAAATACCATAACCATACTAAAGAAAAAAAAGAAGATAATATAAAAACAATTAGCTTAAGTAAACACAATATTAGACTATACAGTATACCCTCAATATATACACCATCAATCAGGGTGAATTTGTG